>NW_027016762.1:0-8289 GCF_036934945.1 Oncorhynchus masou masou
TTTATCCTTAGCACCTCCCTAGGAACCTGACCAAGGTTTATCCTTAGCAGGTTTATCCTCACCTCCAGGAACCTGCCCAAGGTTTATCCTTAGTACCTCCCTAGGAACCTGACCAAGGTTTATCCTTAGTACCTCCCTAGGAACCTGCCCAAGGTTTATCCTTAGCACCTCCCTAGGAACCTGACCAAGGTTTATCCTTAGTACCTCCCTAGGAACCTGACCAAGGTTTATCCTTAGTACCTCCCTAGGAACCTGCCCAAGGTTTATCCTTAGTACAGGAACCTGCCCAAGGTTTATCCTTAGCACCTCCCTAGGAACCTGACCAAGGTTTATCCTTAGTACCTCCCTAGGAACCTGCCCAAGGTTTATCCTTAGCACCTCCCTAGGAACCTGACCAAGGTTTATCCTTAGCACCTCCCTAGGAACCTGCCCAAGGTTTATCCTTAGTACCTCCCTAGGAACCTGACCAAGGTTTATCCTTAGCACCTCCCTAGGAACCTGACCAAGGTTTATCCTTAAGGTTTATCCTTAGCACCTCCCTAGGAACCTGCCCAAGGTTTATCCTTAGTACCTCCCTAGGAACCTGACCAAGGTTTATCCTTAGTACCTCCCTAGGAACCTGCCCAAGGTTTATCCTTAGCACCTCCCTAGGAACCTGACCAAGGTTTATCCTTAGTACCTCCCTAGGAACCTGACCAAGGTTTATCCTTAGTACCTCCCTAGGAACCTGCCCAAGGTTTATCCTTAGTACCTCCCTAGGAACCTGCCCAAGGTTTATCCTTAGCACCTCCCTAGGAACCTGCCCAAGGTTTATCCTTAGTACCTCCCTAGGAACCTGCCCAAGGTTTATCCTTAGCACCTCCCTAGGAACCTGACCAAGGTTTATCCTTAGCACCTCCCTAGGAACCTGACCAAGGTTTATCCTTAGCACCTCCCTAGGAACCTGCCCAAGGTTTATCCTTAGTACCTCCCTAGGAACCTGAAGGTTTATCCTTAGCAGGTTTATCCTTAACCTCCCTATGAACCTGACCAAGGTTTATCCTTAGCAGGTTTATCCTTAGCACCTCCCTAGGAACCTGACCAAGGTTTATCCTTAGTACCTCCCTAGGAACCTGACAAAGGTTTATCCTTAGCACCTCCCTAGGAACCTGACCAAGGTTTATCCTTAGTACCTCCCTAGGAACCTGACCAAGGTTTATCCTTAGCACCTCCCTAGGAACCTGCCCAAGGTTTATCCTTAGCAGGTTTATCCTTAGCACCTCCCTATGAACCTAACCAAGGTTTATCCTTAGCACCTCCCTAGGAACCTGCCCAAGGTTTATCCTTAGTACCTCCCTAGGAACCTGACCAAGGTTTATCCTTAGCACCTCCCTAGGAACCTGCCCAAGGTTTATCCTTAGCAGGTTTATCCTTAGCACCTCCCTATGAACCTGACCAAGGTTTATCCTTAGCACCTCCCTAGGAACCTGCCCAAGGTTTATCGAGTACCTCCCTAGGAACCTGACCAAGGTTTATCCTTGGTACCTCCCTAGGAACCTGCCCAAGGTTTATCCTTAGTACCTCCCTAGGAACCTGACCAAGGTTTATCCTTAGTACCTCCCTAGGAACCTGACCAAGGTTTATCCTTAGTACCTCCCTAGGAACCTGACCAAGGTTTATCCTTAGCACCTCCCTAGGAACCTGACCAAGGTTTATCCTTAGCACCTCCCTAGGAACCTGACCAAGGTTTGTCCTTAGTACCTCCCTAGGAACCTGACCAAAGTTTATCCTTAGTACCTCCCTAGGAACCTGACCAAGGTTTATCCTTAGTACCTCCCTAGGAACCTGCCCAAGGTTTATCCTTAGCAGGTTTAACCTCCCTAGGAACCTGCCCAAGGTTTATCCTTAGTACCTCCCTAGGAACCTGACCAAGGTTTATCCTTAGTACCTCCCTAGGAACCTGCCCAAGGTTTATCCTTAGTACCTCCCTAGGAACCTGACCAAGGTTTATCCTTATTACCTCCCTAGGATCCTGCCCAAGGTTTATCCTTAGCACCTCCCTAGGAACCTGCCCAAGGTTTATCCTTAGTACCTCCCTAGGAACCTGACCAAGGTTTATCCTTAGCACCTCCCTAGGAACCTGCCCAAGGTTTATCCTTAGTACCTCCCTAGGAACCTGACCAAGGTTTATCCTTAGCACCTCCCTAGGAACCTGACCAAGGTTTATCCTTAGTACCTCCCTAGGAACCTGACCAAGGTTTATCCTTAGTACCTCCCTAGGAACCTGCCCAAGGTTTATCCTTAAGGTTTATCCTTAGTACCTCCCTAGGAACCTGCCCAAGGTTTATCCTTAGCACCTCCCTAGGAACCTGCCCAAGGTTTATCCTTAGCACCTCCCTAGGAACCTGACCAAGGTTTATCCTTAGCACCTCCCTAGGAACCTGCCCAAGGTTTATCCTTAGCACCTCCCTAGGAACCTGACCAAGGTTTATCCTTAGTACCTCCCTAGGAACCTGCCCAAGGTTTATCCTTAGCACCTCCCTAGGAACCTGACCAAGGTTTATCCTTAGCACCTCCCTAGGAACCTGCCCAAGGTTTATCCTTAGTACCTCCCTAGGAACCTGACCAAGGTTTATCCTTAGCACCTCCCTAGGAACCTGACCAAGGTTTATCCTTAAGGTTTATCCTTAGCACCTCCCTAGGAACCTGCCCAAGGTTTATCCTTAGTACCTCCCTAGGAACCTGCCCAAGGTTTATCCTTAGTACCTCCCTAGGAACCTGCCCAAGGTTTATCCTTAGCACCTCCCTAGGAACCTGACCAAGGTTTATCCTTAGTACCTCCCTAGGAACCTGCCCAAGGTTTATCCTTAGCACCTCCCTAGGAACCTGACCAAGGTTTATCCTTAGTACCTCCCTAGGAACCTGACCAAGGTTTATCCTTAGTACCTCCCTAGGAACCTGCCCAAGGTTTATCCTTAGCACCTCCCTAGGAACCTGACCAAGGTTTATCCTTAGTACCTCCCTAGGAACCTGACCAAGGTTTATCCTTAGTACCTCCCTAGGAACCTGCCCAAGGTTTATCCTTAGTACCTCCCTAGGAACCTGCCCAAGGTTTATCCTTAGCACCTCCCTAGGAACCTGCCCAAGGTTTATCCTTAGTACCTCCCTAGGAACCTGCCCAAGGTTTATCCTTAGCACCTCCCTAGGAACCTGACCAAGGTTTATCCTTAGCACCTCCCTAGGAACCTGACCAAGGTTTATCCTTAGCACCTCCCTAGGAACCTGCCCAAGGTTTATCCTTAGTACCTCCCTAGGAACCTGCCCAAGGTTTATCCTTAGCAGGTTTATCCTTAGCACCTCCCTAGGAACCTGACCAAGGTTTATCCTTAGCAGGTTTATCCTTAGCACCTCCCTAGGAACCTGACCAAGGTTTATCCTTAGTACCTCCCTAGGAACCTGACCAAGGTTTATCCTTAGCACCTCCCTAGGAACCTGACCAAGGTTTATCCTTAGTACCTCCCTAGGAACCTGACCAAGGTTTATCCTTAGCACCTCCCTAGGAACCTGCCCAAGGTTTATCCTTAGCAGGTTTATCCTTAGCACCTCCCTATGAACCTAACCAAGGTTTATCCTTAGCACCTCCCTAGGAACCTGCCCAAGGTTTATCCTTAGTACCTCCCTAGGAACCTGACCAAGGTTTATCCTTAGCACCTCCCTAGGAACCTGCCCAAGGTTTATCCTTAGCAGGTTTATCCTTAGCACCTCCCTATGAACCTGACCAAGGTTTATCCTTAGCACCTCCCTAGGAACCTGCCCAAGGTTTATCCTTAGAGTACCTCCCTAGGAACCTGACCAAGGTTTATCCTTGGTACCTCCCTAGGAACCTGCCCAAGGTTTATCCTTAGTACCTCCCTAGGAACCTGACCAAGGTTTATCCTTAGTACCTCCCTAGGAACCTGACCAAGGTTTATCCTTAGTACCTCCCTAGGAACCTGACCAAGGTTTATCCTTAGCACCTCCCTAGGAACCTGACCAAGGTTTATCCTTAGCACCTCCCTAGGAACCTGACCAAGGTTTGTCCTTAGTACCTCCCTAGGAACCTGACCAAAGTTTATCCTTAGTACCTCCCTAGGAACCTGACCAAGGTTTATCCTTAGTACCTCCCTAGGAACCTGCCCAAGGTTTATCCTTAGCAGGTTTATCCTTAGCACCTCCCTAGGAACCTGCCCAAGGTTTATCCTTAGTACCTCCCTAGGAACCTGACCAAGGTTTATCCTTAGTACCTCCCTAGGAACCTGCCCAAGGTTTATCCTTAGTACCTCCCTAGGAACCTGACCAAGGTTTATCCTTATTACCTCCCTAGGATCCTGCCCAAGGTTTATCCTTAGCACCTCCCTAGGAACCTGCCCAAGGTTTATCCTTAGTACCTCCCTAGGAACCTGACCAAGGTTTATCCTTAGCACCTCCCTAGGAACCTGCCCAAGGTTTATCCTTAGTACCTCCCTAGGAACCTGACCAAGCAGGTTTATCCTTAGCACCTCCCTAGGAACCTGACCAAGGTTTATCCTTAGTACCTCCCTAGGAACCTGACCAAGGTTTATCCTTAGTACCTCCCTAGGAACCTGCCCAAGGTTTATCCTTAGCAGGTTTATCCTCCTCCCTAGGAACCTGACCAAGGTTTATCCTTAGCACCTCCCTAGGAACCTGCCCAAGGTTTATCCTTAGCACCTCCCTAGGAACCTGACCAAGGTTTATCCTTAGCACCTCCCTAGGAACCTGCCCAAGGTTTATCCTTAGTACCTCCCTAGGAACCTGACCAAGGTTTATCCTTAGTACCTCCCTAGGAACCTGCCCAAGGTTTATCCTTAGCACCTCCCTAGGAACCTGACCAAGGTTTATCCTTAGCACCTCCCTAGGAACCTGCCCAAGGTTTATCCTTAGTACCTCCCTAGGAACCTGACCAAGGTTTATCCTTAGCACCTCCCTAGGAACCTGACCAAGGTTTATCCTTAGCACCTCCCTAGGAACCTGCCCAAGGTTTATCCTTAGTACCTCCCTAGGAACCTGCCCAAGGTTTATCCTTAGTACCTCCCTAGGAACCTGCCCAAGGTTTATCCACCTTAGGAACCTGACCAAGGTTTATCCTTAGTACCTCCCTAGGAACCTGCCCAAGGTTTATCCTTAGCACCTCCCTAGGAACCTGACCAAGGTTTATCCTTAGTACCTCCCTAGGAACCTGCCCAAGGTTTATCCTTAGCACCTCCTAGGAACCTGACCAAGGTTTATCCTTAGCACCTCCCTAGGAACCTGCCCAAGGTTTATCCTTAGTACCTCCCTAGGAACCTGACCAAGGTTTATCCTTAGCACCTCCCTAGGAACCTGACCAAGGTTTATCCTTAAGGTTTATCCTTAGCACCTCCCTAGGAACCTGCCCAAGGTTTATCCTTAGTACCTCCCTAGGAACCTGACCAAGGTTTATCCTTAGTACCTCCCTAGGAACCTGCCCAAGGTTTATCCTTAGCACCTCCCTAGGAACCTGACCAAGGTTTATCCTTAGTACCTCCCTAGGAACCTGACCAAGGTTTATCCTTAGTACCTCCCTAGGAACCTGACCAAGGTTTATCCTTAGTACCTCCCTAGGAACCTGCCCAAGGTTTATCCTTAGTACCTCCCTAGGAACCTGCCCAAGGTTTATCCTTAGCACCTCCCTAGGAACCTGCCCAAGGTTTATCCTTAGTACCACCCTAGGAACCTGCCCAAGGTTTATCCTTAGCACCTCCCTAGGAACCTGACCAAGGTTTATCCTTAGCACCTCCCTAGGAACCTGACCAAGGTTTATCCTTAGCACCTCCCTAGGAACCTGCCCAAGGTTTATCCTTAGTACCTCCCTAGGAACCTGCCCAAGGTTTATCCTTAGCAGGTTTATCCTTAGCACCTCCCTATGAACCTGCCCAAGGTTTATCCTTAGCAGGTTTACCTCCCTAGGAACCTGACCAAGGTTTATCCTTAGCACCTCCCTAGGAACCTGACCAAGGTTTATCCTTAGCACCTCCCTAGGAACCTGACCAAGGTTTATCCTTAGCACCTCCCTAGGAACCTGCCCAAGGTTTATCCTTAGTACCTCCCTAGGAACCTGCCCAAGGTTTATCCTTAGCAGGTTTATCCTTAGCACCTCCCTATGAACCTGACCAAGGTTTATCCTTAGCAGGTTTATCCTTAGCACCTCCCTAGGAACCTGACCAAGGTTTATCCTTAGTACCTCCCTAGGAACCTGACCAAGGTTTATCCTTAGCACCTCCCTAGGAACCTGACCAAGGTTTATCCTTAGTACCTCCCTAGGAACCTGACCAAGGTTTATCCTTAGCACCTCCCTAGGAACCTGCCCAAGGTTTATCCTTAGCAGGTTTATCCTTAGCACCTCCCTATGAACCTAACCAAGGTTTATCCTTAGCACCTCCCTAGGAACCTGCCCAAGGTTTATCCTTAGTACCTCCCTAGGAACCTGACCAAGGTTTATCCTTAGCACCTCCCTAGGAACCTGCCCAAGGTTTATCCTTAGCAGGTTTATCCTTAGCACCTCCCTATGAACCTGACCAAGGTTTATCCTTAGCACCTCCCTAGGAACCTGCCCAAGGTTTATCGAGTACCTCCCTAGGAACCTGACCAAGGTTTATCCTTGGTACCTCCCTAGGAACCTGCCCAAGGTTTATCCTTAGTACCTCCCTAGGAACCTGACCAAGGTTTATCCTTAGTACCTCCCTAGGAACCTGACCAAGGTTTATCCTTAGTACCTCCCTAGGAACCTGACCAAGGTTTATCCTTAGCACCTCCCTAGGAACCTGACCAAGGTTTATCCTTAGCACCTCCCTAGGAACCTGACCAAGGTTTGTCCTTAGTACCTCCCTAGGAACCTGACCAAAGTTTATCCTTAGTACCTCCCTAGGAACCTGACCAAGGTTTATCCTTAGTACCTCCCTAGGAACCTGCCCAAGGTTTATCCTTAGCAGGTTTATCCTCACCTCCCTAGGAACCTGCCCAAGGTTTATCCTTAGTACCTCCCTAGGAACCTGACCAAGGTTTATCCTTAGTACCTCCCTAGGAACCTGCCCAAGGTTTATCCTTAGTACCTCCCTAGGAACCTGACCAAGGTTTATCCTTATTACCTCCCTAGGATCCTGCCCAAGGTTTATCCTTAGCACCTCCCTAGGAACCTGCCCAAGGTTTATCCTTAGTACCTCCCTCGGAACCTGACCAAGGTTTATCCTTAGCACCTCCCTAGGAACCTGCCCAAGGTTTATCCTTAGTACCTCCCTAGGAACCTGACCAAGGTTTATCCTTAGCAGGTTTATCCTTAGCCCTCCCTAGGAACCTGACCAAGGTTTATCCTTAGTACCTCCCTAGGAACCTGACCAAGGTTTATCCTTAGTACCTCCCTAGGAACCTGCCCAAGGTTTATCCTTAGCAGGTTTATCCTTAGTACCTCCCTAGGAACCTGACCAAGGTTTATCCTTAGCACCTCCCTAGGAACCTGCCCAAGGTTTATCCTTAGCACCTCCCTAGGAACCTGACCAAGGTTTATCCTTAGCACCTCCCTAGGAACCTGCCCAAGGTTTATCCTTAGTACCTCCCTAGGAACCTGCCCAAGGTTTATCCTTAGCACCTCCCTAGGAACCTGACCAAGGTTTATCCTTAGTACCTCCCTAGGAACCTGCCCAAGGTTTATCCTTAGCACCTCCCTAGGAACCTGACCAAGGTTTATCCTTAGTACCTCCCTAGGAACCTGCCCAAGGTTTATCCTTAGCACCTCCCTAGGAACCTGACCAAGGTTTATCCTTAGCACCTCCCTATGAACCTGCCCAAGGTTTATCCTTAGTACCTCCCTAGGAACCTGACCAAGGTTTATCCTTAGCACCTCCCTAGGAACCTGACCAAGGTTTATCCTTAGCAGGTTTATCCTTAGCACCTCCCTAGGAACCTGCCCAAGGTTTATCCTTAGTACCTCCCTAGGAACCTGCCCAAGGTTTATCCTTAGTACCTCCCTAGGAACCTGGAACCCAAGGTTTATCCTTAGTACCTCCCTAGGAACCTGACCAAGGTTTATCCTTAGCACCTCCCTAGGAACCTGACCAAGGTTTATCCTTAGTACCTCCCTAGGAACCTGCCCAAGGTTTATCCTTAGCACCTCCCTAGGAACCTGACCAAGGTTTATCCTTAGCACCTCCCTAGGAACCTGCCCAAGGTTTATCCTTAGTACCTCCCTAGGAACCTGACCAAGGTTTATCCTTAGCACCTCCCTAGGAACCTGACCAA
>NW_027016762.1:11289-25000 GCF_036934945.1 Oncorhynchus masou masou
CGCACGGCAGCCAGGCATGTGGGGTCTCCCCGAGCACCATCACCCCCTGCCGTCAGGCTCCAATGGTGTCCACAGCATTTGCACCTGCTCCGCACGGCAGCCAGGCATGTGGGGTCTCCCCGAGCACCATCACCCCCGCCGTCAGGCTCCAATGGTGTCCACAGCGTTCGCACCTGCTCCGCACGGCAGCCAGGCATGTGGGGTCTCCCCGAGCACCATCACCCCCTGCCGTCAGGCTCCAATGGTGTCCACAGCGTTTGCACCTGCTCCGCACGGCAGCCAGGCATGTGGGGTCTCCCCGAGCACCATCACCCCCGCCGTCAGGCTCCAATGGTGTCCACAGCGTTTGCACCTGCTCCGCACGGCAGCCAGGCATGTGGGGTCTCCCCGAGCACCATCACCCCCGCCGTCAGGCTCCAATGGTGTCCACAGCATTTGCACCTGCTCCGCACGGCAGCCAGGCATGTGGGGTCTCCCCGAGCACCATCACCCCCGCCGTCAGGCTCCAATGGTGTCCACAGCGTTTGCACCTGCTCCGCACGGCAGCCAGGCATGTGGGGTCTCCCCGAGCACCATCACCCCCCCCGCCGTCAGGCTCCAATGGTGTCCACAGCGTTTGCACCTGCTCCGCACGGCAGCCAGGCATGTGGGGTCTCCCCGAGCACCATCACCCCCTGCCGTCAGGCTCCAATGGTGTCCACAGCATTTGCACCTGCTCCGCACGGCAGCCAGGCATGTGGGGTCTCCCGAGCACCATCACCCCCCGCCGTCAGGCTCCAATGGTGTCCACAGCGTTTGCACCTGCTCCGCACGGCAGCCAGGCATGTGGGGTCTCCCGAGCACCATCACCCCCTGCCGTCAGGCTCCAATGGTGTCCACAGCGTTTGCACCTGCTCCGCACGGCAGCCAGGCATGTGGGGTCTCCCCGAGCACCATCACCCCCTGCCGTCAGGCTCCAATGGTGTCCACAGCGTTTGCACCTGCTCCGCACGGCAGCCAGGCATGTGGGGTCTCCCCGAGCACCATCACCCCCCGCCGTCAGGCTCCAATGGTGTCCACAGCGTTGCACCTGCTCCGCACGGCAGCCAGGCATGTGGGGTCTCCCCGAGCACCATCACCCCCGCCGTCAGGCTCCAATGGTGTCCACAGCGTTTGCACCTGCTCCGCACGGCAGCCAGGCATGTGGGGTCTCCCGAGCACCATCACCCCCGCCGTCAGGCTCCAATGGTGTCCACAGCATTTGCACCTGCTCCGCACGGCAGCCAGGCATGTGGGGTCTCCCCGAGCACCATCACCCCCCCCGTCAGGCTCCAATGGTGTCCACAGCGTTTGCACCTGCTCCGCACGGCAGCCAGGCATGTGGGGTCTCCCCGAGCACCATCACCCCCGCCGTCAGGCTCCAATGGTGTCCACAGCGTTTGCACCTGCTCCGCACGGCAGCCAGGCATGTGGGGTCTCCCGAGCACCATCACCCCCTGCCGTCAGGCTCCAATGGTGTCCACAGCGTTTGCACCTGCTCCGCACGGCAGCCAGGCATGTGGGGTCTCCCCGAGCACCATCACCCCCTGCCGTCAGGCTCCAATGGTGTCCACAGCGTTTGCACCTGCTCCGCACGGCAGCCAGGCATGTGGGGTCTCCCCGAGCACCATCACCCCCGCCGTCAGGCTCCAATGGTGTCCACAGCATTTGCACCTGCTCCGCACGGCAGCCAGGCATGTGGGGTCTCCCCGAGCACCATCACCCCCTGCCGTCAGGCTCCAATGGTGTCCACAGCGTTTGCACCTGCTCCGCACGGCAGCCAGGCATGTGGGGTCTCCCGAGCACCATCACCCCCTGCCGTCAGGCTCCAATGGTGTCCACAGCGTTTGCACCTGCTCCGCACGGCAGCCAGGCATGTGGGGTCTCCCCGAGCACCATCACCCCCCGCCGTCAGGCTCCAATGGTGTCCACAGCGTTTGCACCTGCTCCGCACGGCAGCCAGGCATGTGGGGTCTCCCGAGCACCATCACCCCCCGCCGTCAGGCTCCAATGGTGTCCACAGCGTTCGCACCTGCTCCGCACGGCAGCCAGGCATGTGGGGTCTCCCCGAGCACCATCACCCCCGCCGTCAGGCTCCAATGGTGTCCACAGCGTTTGCACCTGCTCCGCACGGCAGCCAGGCATGTGGGGTCTCCCGAGCACCATCACCCCCGCCGTCAGGCTCCCCCAGCGTTTGCACCTGCTCCGCACGGCAGCCAGGCATGTGGGGTCTCCCCGAGCACCATCACCCCTGCCGTCAGGCTCCAATGGTGTCCACAGCGTTTGCACCTGCTCCGCACGGCAGCCAGGCATGTGGGGTCTCCCCGAGCACCATCACCCCCGCCGTCAGGCTCCAATGGTGTCCACAGCGTTTGCACCTGCTCCGCACGGCAGCCAGGCATGTGGGGTCTCCCCGAGCACCATCACCCCCTGCCGTCAGGCTCCAATGGTGTCCACAGCGTTTGCACCTGCTCCGCCCACGGCAGCCAGGCATGTGGGGTCTCCCCGAGCACCATCACCCCCTGCCGTCAGGCTCCAATGGTGTCCACAGCGTTTGCACCTGCTCCGCACGGCAGCCAGGCATGTGGGGTCTCCCGAGCACCATCACCCCCGCCGTCAGGCTCCAATGGTGTCCACAGCGTTGCACCTGCTCCGCACGGCAGCCAGGCATGTGGGGTCTCCCCGAGCACCATCACCCCCGCCGTCAGGCTCCAATGGTGTCCACAGCGTTTGCACCTGCTCCGCACGGCAGCCAGGCATGTGGGGTCTCCCCGAGCACCATCACCCCCGCCGTCAGGCTCCAATGGTGTCCACAGCGTTTGCACCTGCTCCGCACGGCAGCCAGGCATGTGGGGTCTCCCCGAGCACCATCACCCCCCGCCGTCAGGCTCCAATGGTGTCCACAGCGTTTGCACCTGCTCCGCACGGCAGCCAGGCATGTGGGGTCTCCCCGAGCACCATCACCCCCGCCGTCAGGCTCCAATGGTGTCCACAGCGTTTGCACCTGCTCCGCACGGCAGCCAGGCATGTGGGGTCTCCCCGAGCACCATCACCCCCGCCGTCAGGCTCCAATGGTGTCCACAGCGTTTGCACCTGCTCCGCACGGCAGCCAGGCATGTGGGGTCTCCCCGAGCACCATCACCCCCTGCCGTCAGGCTCCAATGGTGTCCACAGCGTTTGCACCTGCTCCGCACGGCAGCCAGGCATGTGGGGTCTCCCCGAGCACCATCACCCCCGCCGTCAGGCTCCAATGGTGTCCACAGCGTTTGCACCTGCTCCGCACGGCAGCCAGGCATGTGGGGTCTCCCCGAGCACCATCACCCCCTGCCGTCAGGCTCCAATGGTGTCCACAGCGTTTGCACCTGCTCCGCACGGCAGCCAGGCATGTGGGGTCTCCCCGAGCACCATCACCCCCTGCCGTCAGGCTCCAATGGTGTCCACAGCGTTTGCACCTGCTCCGCACGGCAGCCAGGCATGTGGGGTCTCCCCGAGCACCATCACCCCCGCCGTCAGGCTCCAATGGTGTCCACAGCGTTTGCACCTGCTCCGCACGGCAGCCAGGCATGTGGGGTCTCCCCGAGCACCATCACCCCCGCCGTCAGGCTCCAATGGTGTCCACAGCGTTTGCACCTGCTCCGCACGGCAGCCAGGCATGTGGGGTCTCCCCGAGCACCATCACCCCCGCCGTCAGGCTCCAATGGTGTCCACAGCGTTTGCACCTGCTCCGCACGGCAGCCAGGCATGTGGGGTCTCCCCGAGCACCATCACCCCCGCCGTCAGGCTCCAATGGTGTCCACAGCGTTTGCACCTGCTCCGCACGGCAGCCAGGCATGTGGGGTCTCCCCGAGCACCATCACCCCCGCCGTCAGGCTCCAATGGTGTCCACAGCGTTTGCACCTGCTCCGCACGGCAGCCAGGCATGTGGGGTCTCCCCGAGCACCATCACCCCCTGCCGTCAGGCTCCAATGGTGTCCACAGCGTTTGCACCTGCTCCGCACGGCAGCCAGGCATGTGGGGTCTCCCCGAGCACCATCACCCCCCGCCGTCAGGCTCCAATGGTGTCCACAGCGTTTGCACCTGCTCCGCACGGCAGCCAGGCATGTGGGGTCTGCCCGAGCACCATCACCCCCTGCCGTCAGGCTCCAATGGTGTCCACAGCATTTGCACCTGCTCCGCACGGCAGCCAGGCATGTGGGGTCTCCCCGAGCACCATCACCCCCCGCCGTCAGGCTCCAATGGTGTCCACAGCGTTTGCACCTGCTCCGCACGGCAGCCAGGCATGTGGGGTCTCCCCGAGCACCATCACCCCCCCCGCCAATGGTGTCAGGCTCCAATGTGTCCATCAGCGTCAGGCTCCAATGGTGTCCACAGCGTTTCGCACCTGCTCCGCACGGCAGCCAGGCATGTGGGGTCTCCCGAGCACCATCACCCCCGCCGTCAGGCTCCAATGGTGTCCACAGCGTTTGCACCTGCTCCGCACGGCAGCCAGGCATGTGGGGTCTCCCGAGCACCATCACCCCCCGCCGTCAGGCTCCAATGGTGTCCACAGCGTTTGCACCTGCTCCGCACGGCAGCCAGGCATGTGGGGTCTCCCGAGCACCATCACCCCCTGCCGTCAGGCTCCAATGGTGTCCACAGCGTTTGCACCTGCTCCGCACGGCAGCCAGGCATGTGGGGTCTCCCCGAGCACCATCACCCCCGCCGTCAGGCTCCAATGGTGTCCACAGCGTTTGCACCTGCTCCGCACGGCAGCCAGGCATGTGGGGTCTCCCGAGCACCATCACCCCCTGCCGTCAGGCTCCAATGGTGTCCACAGCGTTTGCACCTGCTCCGCACGGCAGCCAGGCATGTGGGGTCTCCCCGAGCACCATCACCCCCTGCCGTCAGGCTCCAATGGTGTCCACAGCGTTTGCACCTGCTCCGCACGGCAGCCAGGCATGTGGGGTCTCCCCGAGCACCATCACCCCCTGCCGTCAGGCTCCAATGGTGTCCACAGCGTTTGCACCTGCTCCGCACGGCAGCCAGGCATGTGGGGTCTCCCGAGCACCATCACCCCCTGCCGTCAGGCTCCAATGGTGTCCACAGCGTTTGCACCTGCTCCGCACGGCAGCCAGGCATGTGGGGTCTCCCCGAGCACCATCACCCCCGCCGTCAGGCTCCAATGGTGTCCACAGCGTTTGCACCTGCTCCGCACGGCAGCCAGGCATGTGGGGTCTCCCCGAGCACCATCACCCCCGCCGTCAGGCTCCAATGGTGTCCACAGCGTTTGCACCTGCTCCGCACGGCAGCCAGGCATGTGGGGTCTCCCGAGCACCATCACCCCCTGCCGTCAGGCTCCAATGGTGTCCACAGCGTTTGCACCTGCTCCGCACGGCAGCCAGGCATGTGGGGTCTCCCCGAGCACCATCACCCCCGCCGTCAGGCTCCAATGGTGTCCACAGCGTTTGCACCTGCTCCGCACGGCAGCCAGGCATGTGGGGTCTCCCCGAGCACCATCACCCCCGCCGTCAGGCTCCAATGGTGTCCACAGCGTTTGCACCTGCTCCGCACGGCAGCCAGGCATGTGGGGTCTCCCCGAGCACCATCACCCCCGCCGTCAGGCTCCAATGGTGTCCACAGCGTTTGCACCTGCTCCGCACGGCAGCCAGGCATGTGGGGTCTCCCCGAGCACCATCACCCCCGCCGTCAGGCTCCAATGGTGTCCACAGCGTTGCACCTGCTCCATGGGGTCTCCCGAGCACCATCACCCCCGCCACGGCAGCAGGTCCGCACGGCAGCCAGGCATGTGGGGTCTCCCCGAGCACCATCACCCCGCCGTCAGGCTCCAATGGTGTCCACAGCGTTTGCACCTGCTCCGCACGGCAGCCAGGCATGTGGGGTCTCCCCGAGCACCATCACCCCCTGCCGTCAGGCTCCAATGGTGTCCACAGCGTTTGCACCTGCTCCGCACGGCAGCCAGGCATGTGGGGTCTCCCCGAGCACCATCACCCCCCGCCGTCAGGCTCCAATGGTGTCCACAGCGTTTGCACCTGCTCCGCACGGCAGCCAGGCATGTGGGGTCTCCCGAGCACCATCACCCCCTGCCGTCAGGCTCCAATGGTGTCCACAGCGTTTGCACCTGCTCCGCACGGCAGCCAGGCATGTGGGGTCTCCCCGAGCACCATCACCCCCGCCGTCAGGCTCCAATGGTGTCCACAGCGTTTGCACCTGCTCCGCACGGCAGCCAGGCATGTGGGGTCTCCCCGAGCACCATCACCCCCGCCGTCAGGCTCCAATGGTGTCCACAGCATTTGCACCTGCTCCGCACGGCAGCCAGGCATGTGGGGTCTCCCGAGCACCATCACCCCTGCCGTCAGGCTCCAATGGTGTCCACAGCGTTTGCACCTGCTCCGCACGGCAGCCAGGCATGTGGGGTCTCCCCGAGCACCATCACCCCCGCCGTCAGGCTCCAATGGTGTCCACAGCGTTTGCACCTGCTCCGCACGGCAGCCAGGCATGTGGGGGCACCATCACCCCCTGCCCCAGGCTCCAATGGTGTCCACAGCGTTTGCACCTGCTCCGCACGGCAGCCAGGCATGTGGGGTCTCCCCGAGCACCATCACCCCCGCCGTCAGGCTCCAATGGTGTCCACAGCGTTTGCACCTGCTCCGCACGGCAGCCAGGCATGTGGGGTCTCCCGAGCACCATCACCCCCGCCGTCAGGCTCCAATGGTGTCCACAGCGTTTGCACCTGCTCCGCACGGCAGCCAGGCATGTGGGGTCTCCCCGAGCACCATCACCCCCGCCGTCAGGCTCCAATGGTGTCCACAGCGTTTGCACCTGCTCCGCACGGCAGCCAGGCATGTGGGGTCTCCCGAGCACCATCACCCCCGCCGTCAGGCTCCAATGGTGTCCACAGCGTTTGCACCTGCTCCGCACGGCAGCCAGGCATGTGGGGTCTCCCCGAGCACCATCACCCCCCGCCGTCAGGCTCCAATGGTGTCCACAGCGTTTGCACCTGCTCCGCACGGCAGCCAGGCATGTGGGGTCTCCCCGAGCACCATCACCCCCTGCCGTCAGGCTCCAATGGTGTCCACAGCGTTTGCACCTGCTCCGCACGGCAGCCAGGCATGTGGGGTCTCCCTGAGCACCATCACCCCCTGCCGTCAGGCTCCAATGGTGTCCACAGCGTTTGCACCTGCTCCGCACGGCAGCCAGGCATGTGGGGTCTCCCCGAGCACCATCACCCCCCGCCGTCAGGCTCCAATGGTGTCCACAGCGTTTGCACCTGCTCCGCACGGCAGCCAGGCATGTGGGGTCTCCCGAGCACCATCACCCCCTGCCGTCAGGCTCCAATGGTGTCCACAGCGTTTGCACCTGCTCCGCACGGCAGCCAGGCATGTGGGGTCTCCCCGAGCACCATCACCCCCTGCCGTCAGGCTCCAATGGTGTCCACAGCGTTTGCACCTGCTCCGCACGGCAGCCAGGCATGTGGGGTCTCCCCGAGCACCATCACCCCCGCCGTCAGGCTCCAATGGTGTCCACAGCGTTTGCACCTGCTCCGCACGGCAGCCAGGCATGTGGGGTCTCCCGAGCACCATCACCCCCGCCGTCAGGCTCCAATGGTGTCCACAGCGTTTGCACCTGCTCCGCACGGCAGCCAGGCATGTGGGGTCTCCCGAGCACCATCACCCCCGCCGTCAGGCTCCAATGGTGTCCACAGCGTTTGCACCTGCTCCGCACGGCAGCCAGGCATGTGGGGTCTCCCCGAGCACCATCACCCCTGCCGTCAGGCTCCAATGGTGTCCACAGCGTTTGCACCTGCTCCGCACGGCAGCCAGGCATGTGGGGTCTCCCCGAGCACCATCACCCCCGCCGTCAGGCTCCAATGGTGTCCACAGCGTTTGCACCTGCTCCGCACGGCAGCCAGGCATGTGGGGTCTCCCCGAGCACCATCACCCCCGCCGTCAGGCTCCAATGGTGTCCACAGCGTTTGCACCTGCTCCGCACGGCAGCCAGGCATGTGGGGTCTCCCCGAGCACCATCACCCCCTGCCGTCAGGCTCCAATGGTGTCCACAGCGTTTGCACCTGCTCCGCACGGCAGCCAGGCATGTGGGGTCTCCCCGAGCACCATCACCCCCGCCGTCAGGCTCCAATGGTGTCCACAGCGTTTGCACCTGCTCCGCACGGCAGCCAGGCATGTGGGGTCTCCCCGAGCACCATCACCCCCGCCGTCAGGCTCCAATGGTGTCCACAGCGTTTGCACCTGCTCCGCACGGCAGCCAGGCATGTGGGGTCTCCCTGAGCACCATCACCCCCTGCCGTCAGGCTCCAATGGTGTCCACAGCGTTTGCACCTGCTCCGCACGGCAGCCAGGCATGTGGGGTCTCCCCGAGCACCATCACCCCCCGCCGTCAGGCTCCAATGGTGTCCACAGCGTTTGCACCTGCTCCGCACGGCAGCCAGGCATGTGGGGTCTCCCCGAGCACCATCACCCCCGCCGTCAGGCTCCAATGGTGTCCACAGCGTTTGCACCTGCTCCGCACGGCAGCCAGGCATGTGGGGTCTCCCCGAGCACCATCACCCCCGCCGTCAGGCTCCAATGGTGTCCACAGCGTTTGCACCTGCTCCGCACGGCAGCCAGGCATGTGGGGTCTCCCCGAGCACCATCACCCCCGCCGTCAGGCTCCAATGGTGTCCACAGCGTTTGCACCTGCTCCGCACGGCAGCCAGGCATGTGGGGTCTCCCCGAGCACCATCACCCCCGCCGTCAGGCTCCAATGGTGTCCACAGCGTTTGCACCTGCTCCGCACGGCAGCCAGGCATGTGGGGTCTCCCCGAGCACCATCACCCCCTGCCGTCAGGCTCCAATGGTGTCCACAGCGTTTGCACCTGCTCCGCACGGCAGCCAGGCATGTGGGGTCTCCCCGAGCACCATCACCCCCGCCGTCAGGCTCCAATGGTGTCCACAGCGTTTGCACCTGCTCCGCACGGCAGCCAGGCATGTGGGGTCTCCCCGAGCACCATCACCCCCGCCGTCAGGCTCCAATGGTGTCCACAGCGTTTGCACCTGCTCCGCACGGCAGCCAGGCATGTGGGGTCTCCCGAGCACCATCACCCCCTGCCGTCAGGCTCCAATGGTGTCCACAGCGTTTGCACCTGCTCCGCACGGCAGCCAGGCATGTGGGGTCTCCCGAGCACCATCACCCCCGCCGTCAGGCTCCAATGGTGTCCACAGCGTTTGCACCTGCTCCGCACGGCAGCCAGGCATGTGGGGTCTCCCCGAGCACCATCACCCCCGCCGTCAGGCTCCAATGGTGTCCACAGCGTTTGCACCTGCTCCGCACGGCAGCCAGGCATGTGGGGTCTCCCGAGCACCATCACCCCCGCCGTCAGGCTCCAATGGTGTCCACAGCGTTGCACCTGCTCCGCACGGCAGCCAGGCATGTGGGGTCTCCCCGAGCACCATCACCCCCGCCGTCAGGCTCCAATGGTGTCCACAGCGTTTGCACCTGCTCCGCACGGCAGCCAGGCATGTGGGGTCTCCCCGAGCACCATCACCCCCGCCGTCAGGCTCCAATGGTGTCCACAGCGTTTGCACCTGCTCCGCACGGCAGCCAGGCATGTGGGGTCTCCCCGAGCACCATCACCCCCGCCGTCAGGCTCCAATGGTGTCCACAGCGTTTGCACCTGCTCCGCACGGCAGCCAGGCATGTGGGGTCTCCCGAGCACCATCACCCCCGCCGTCAGGCTCCAATGGTGTCCACAGCGTTTGCACCTGCTCCGCACGGCAGCCAGGCATGTGGGGTCTCCCGAGCACCATCACCCCCGCCGTCAGGCTCCAATGGTGTCCACAGCGTTTGCACCTGCTCCGCACGGCAGCCAGGCATGTGGGGTCTCCCCGAGCACCATCACCCCCCGCCGTCAGGCTCCAATGGTGTCCACAGCGTTTGCACCTGCTCCGCACGGCAGCCAGGCATGTGGGGTCTCCCCGAGCACCATCACCCCCGCCGTCAGGCTCCAATGGTGTCCACAGCGTTTGCACCTGCTCCGCACGGCAGCCAGGCATGTGGGGTCTCCCGAGCACCATCACCCCCGCCGTCAGGCTCCAATGGTGTCCACAGCGTTTGCACCTGCTCCGCACGGCAGCCAGGCATGTGGGGTCTCCCGAGCACCATCACCCCCGCCGTCAGGCTCCAATGGTGTCCACAGCGTTTGCACCTGCTCCGCACGGCAGCCAGGCATGTGGGGTCTCCCCGAGCACCATCACCCCCCGCCGTCAGGCTCCAATGGTGTCCACAGCGTTTGCACCTGCTCCGCACGGCAGCCAGGCATGTGGGGTCTCCCCGAGCACCATCACCCCCGCCGTCAGGCTCCAATGGTGTCCACAGCGTTTGCACCTGCTCCGCACGGCAGCCAGGCATGTGGGGTCTCCCGAGCACCATCACCCCCGCCGTCAGGCTCCAATGGTGTCCACAGCGTTTGCACCTGCTCCGCACGGCAGCCAGGCATGTGGGGTCTCCCGAGCACCATCACCCCCGCCGTCAGGCTCCAATGGTGTCCACAGCGTTTGCACCTGCTCCGCACGGCAGCCAGGCATGTGGGGTCTCCCCGAGCACCATCACCCCCGCCGTCAGGCTCCAATGGTGTCCACAGCGTTTGCACCTGCTCCGCACGGCAGCCAGGCATGTGGGGTCTCCCGAGCACCATCACCCCCGCCGTCAGGCTCCAATGGTGTCCACAGCGTTTGCACCTGCTCCGCACGGCAGCCAGGCATGTGGGGTCTCCCCGAGCACCATCACCCCCGCCGTCAGGCTCCAATGGTGTCCACAGCGTTTGCACCTGCTCCGCACGGCAGCCAGGCATGTGGGGTCTCCCCGAGCACCATCACCCCCGCCGTCAGGCTCCAATGGTGTCCACAGCGTTTGCACCTGCTCCGCACGGCAGCCAGGCATGTGGGGTCTCCCCGAGCACCATCACCCCCGCCGTCAGGCTCCAATGGTGTCCACAGCGTTTGCACCTGCTCCGCACGGCAGCCAGGCATGTGGGGTCTCCCGAGCACCATCACCCCCGCCGTCAGGCTCCAATGGTGTCCACAGCGTTTGCACCTGCTCCGCACGGCAGCCAGGCATGTGGGGTCTCCCCGAGCACCATCACCCCCGCCGTCAGGCTCCAATGGTGTCCACAGCGTTTGCACCTGCTCCGCACGGCAGCCAGGCATGTGGGGTCTCCCGAGCACCATCACCCCCGCCGTCAGGCTCCAATGGTGTCCACAGCGTTTGCACCTGCTCCGCACGGCAGCCAGGCATGTGGGGTCTCCCCGAGCACCATCACCCCCGCCGTCAGGCTCCAATGGTGTCCACAGCGTTTGCACCTGCTCCGCACGGCAGCCAGGCATGTGGGGTCTCCCGAGCACCATCACCCCCGCCGTCAGGCTCCAATGGTGTCCACAGCGTTTGCACCTGCTCCGCACGGCAGCCAGGCATGTGGGGTCTCCCGAGCACCATCACCCCCGCCGTCAGGCTCCAATGGTGTCCACAGTGTTTGCACCTGCTCCGCACGGCAGCCAGGCATGTGGGGTCTCCCGAGCACCATCACCCCCGCCGTCAGGCTCCAATGGTGTCCACAGCGTTTGCACCTGCTCCGCACGGCAGCCAGGCATGTGGGGTCTCCCGAGCACCATCACCCCCCGCCGTCAGGCTCCAATGGTGTCCACAGCGTTTGCACCTGCTCCGCACGGCAGCCAGGCATGTGGGGTCTCCCCGAGCACCATCACCCCCGCCGTCAGGCTCCAATGGTGTCCACAGCGTTTGCACCTGCTCCGCACGGCAGCCAGGCATGTGGGGTCTCCCGAGCACCATCACCCCCTGCCGTCAGGCTCCAATGGTGTCCACAGCATTTGCACCTGCTCCGCACGGCAGCCAGGCATGTGGGGTCTCCCGAGCACCATCACCCCCGCCGTCAGGCTCCAATGGTGTCCACAGCGTTTGCACCTGCTCCGCACGGCAGCCAGGCATGTGGGGTCTCCCGAGCACCATCACCCCCCGCCGTCAGGCTCCAATGGTGTCCACAGCGTTTGCACCTGCTCCGCACGGCAGCCAGGCATGTGGGGTCTCCCCGAGCACCATCACCCCCGCCGTCAGGCTCCAATGGTGTCCACAGCGTTTGCACCTGCTCCGCACGGCAGCCAGGCATGTGGGGTCTCCCCGAGCACCATCACCCCCTGCCGTCAGGCTCCAATGGTGTCCACAGCGTTTGCACCTGCTCCGCACGGCAGCCAGGCATGTGGGGTCTTCCCGAGCACCATCACCCCCGCCGTCAGGCTCCAATGGTGTCCACAGCGTTTGCACCTGCTCCGCACGGCAGCCAGGCATGTGGGGTCTCCCCGAGCACCATCACCCCCTGCCGTCAGGCTCCAATGGTGTCCACAGCGTTTGCACCTGCTCCGCACGGCAGCCAGGCATGTGGGGTCTCCCCGAGCACCATCACCCCCTGCCGTCAGGCTCCAATGGTGTCCACAGCGTTTGCACCTGCTCCGCACGGCAGCCAGGCATGTGGGGTCTCCCCGAGCACCATCACCCCCTGCCGTCAGGCTCCAATGGTGTCCACAGCGTTTGCACCTGCTCCGCACGGCAGCCAGGCATGTGGGGTCTCCCCGAGCACCATCACCCCCGCCGTCAGGCTCCAATGGTGTCCACAGCGTTGCACCTGCTCCGCACGGCAGCCAGGCATGTGGGGTCTCCCGAGCACCATCACCCCCCGCCGTCAGGCTCCAATGGTGTCCACAGCGTTTGCACCTGCTCCGCACGGCAGCCAGGCATGTGGGGTCTCCCCGAGCACCATCACCCCCGCCGTCAGGCTCCAATGGTGTCCACAGCGTTTGCACCTGCTCCGCACGGCAGCCAGGCATGTGGGGTCTCCCCGAGCACCATCACCCCCGCCGTCAGGCTCCAATGGTGTCCACAGCGTTTGCACCTGCTCCGCACGGCAGCCAGGCATGTGGGGTCTCCCGAGCACCATCACCCCTGCCGTCAGGCTCCAATGGTGTCCACAGCGTTTGCACCTGCTCCGCACGGCAGCCAGGCATGTGGGGTCTCCCCGAGCACCATCACCCCCGCCGTCAGGCTCCAATGGTGTCCACAGCGTTTGCACCTGCTCCGCACGGCAGCCAGGCATGTGGGGTCTCCCGAGCACCATCACCCCCGCCGTCAGGCTCCAATGGTGTCCACAGCGTTTGCACCTGCTCCGCACGGCAGCCAGGCATGTGGGGTCTCCCCGAGCACCATCACCCCCGCCGTCAGGCTCCAATGGTGTCCACAGCGTTTGCACCTGCTCCGCACGGCAGCCAGGCATGTGGGGTCTCCCGAACACCATCACCCCCTGCCGTCAGGCTCCAATGGTGTCCACAGCGTTTGCACCGGCTCCGCACGGCAGCCAGGCATGTGGGGTCTCCCCGAGCACCATCACCCCTGCCGTCAGGCTCCAATGGTGTCTACAGCGTTTGCACCGGCTCCGCACGGCAGCCAGGCATGTGGGGTCTCCCGAGCACCATCACCCCCTGCCGTCAGGCTCCAATGGTGTCCACAGCGTTTGCACCGGCTCCGCACGGCAGCCAGGCATGTGGGGTCTCCCGAGCACCATCACCCCCTGCCGTCAGGCTCCAATGGTGTCCACAGCGTTTGCACCGGCTCCGCACGGCAGCCAGGCATGTGG
>NW_027016763.1:0-15589 GCF_036934945.1 Oncorhynchus masou masou
CTCATTAGCATGTTCTGTACAAAACCTCCTCCCATAGTGGTTATATACTGTACCATCCCACCATTCACCATCCACCTCATTAGCATGTTCTGTACAAACCTCCTCCCATAGTGGTAATATACTGTACCATCCCACCATTCACCATCCACCTCATTAGCATGTTCTGTACAAAACCTCCTCCCATAGTGGTAATATACTGTACCATCCCACCATTCAACATCCACCTCATTAGCATGTTCTGTACAAAACCTCCTCCCATAGTGGTTATATACTGTACCATCCCACCATTCACCATCCACCTCATTAGCATGTTCTGTGCAAAACCTTCTCCCATAGTGGTAATATACTGTACCATCCCACCATTCACCATCCACCTCATTAGCATGTTCTGTACAAAACATTCTCCCGTAGTGGTAATATACTGTACCATCCCACCATTCACCATCCACCTCATTAGCATGTTCTGTACAAAACCTCCTCCCATAGTGGTTATATACTGTACCATCCCACCATTCACCATCCACCTCATTAGCATGTTCTGTACAAAACCTCCTCCCATAGTGGTTATATACTGTACCATCCCACCATTCACCATCCACCTCATTAGCATGTTCTGTACAAAACCTTCTCCCATAGTGGTAATATACTGTACCATCCCACCATTCACCATCCACCTCATTAGCATGTTCTGTACAAAACCTTCTCCCATAGTGGTTATATACTGTACCATCCCACCATTCACCATCCACCTCATTAGCATGTTCCTGTACAAAACCTCCTCCCATAGTGGTTATATACTGTACCATCCCACCATTCACCATCCACCTCATTAGCATGTTCTGTACAAAACCTCCTCCCATAGTGGTTATATACTGTACCATCCCACCATTCACCATCCACCTCATTAGCATGTTCTGTACAAAACCTCCTCCCATAGTGGTTATATACTGTACCATCCCACCATTCAACATCCACCTCATTAGCATGTTCTGTACAAAACCTCCTCCCATAGTGGTAATATACTGTACCATCCCACCATTCACCATCCACCTCATTAGCATGTTCTGTACAAAACCTCCTCCCATAGTGGTTATATACTGTACCATCCCACCATTCACCATCCACCTCATTAGCATGTACATGCAGCTCATGAACTCATCCCGCTCAACAAAGATCAGAATTCACTATAAATAAGGAAAGGCTCACATCCCGAGGAAAAGATGCATGAGCCCCGTTGTACAATACAATTTAGAGGTGTGAAAAATCTCCCCTTTAATCCAGAAATCTGAGCGCTGTGGAAGAGGGGCTTGTGTCTGTCAGTGCTAACGTCCTTGTCCCTGCTGCATTGTTTCCAGAGGAGACAACAACCAGACCATGTTGCTGCTGCATTGAGGAGAGGAGACAACAACCAGACCATGTTGCTGCATTGTTCCAGTCAGTGTAGAGGAGACAACCACCAGAACATGTTGCTGCATTGTTCCAGTCAGTGTAGAGGAGACAACAACCAGACCATGTTGCTGCATTGTTCCAGTCAGTGTAGAGGAGACAACCACCAGAACATGTTGCTGCATTGTTCCAGTCAGTGTAGAGGAGACAACAACCAGACCATGTTGCTGCATTGTTCCAGTCAGTGTAGAGGAGACAACAACCAGACCATGATGCTGCATTGTTCCAGTCAGTGTAGAGGAGACAACAACCAGACCATGTTGCTGCATTGTTCCAATCAGTGTAGAGGAGACAACAACCAGACCATGTTGCTGCATTGTTCCAGTCAGTGTAGAGGAGACAACCAGACCATGTTGCTGCATTGTTCCAGTCAGTGTAGAGGAGACAACAACCAGACCATGTTGCTGCATTGTTCCAGTCAGTGTAGAGGAGACAACAACCAGACCATGTTGCTGCATTGTTCCAGTCAGTGTAGAGGAGACAACAACCAGACCATGTTGCTGCATTGTTCCAGTCAGTGTAGAGGAGACAACAACCAGACCAAGTTGATGCATTGTTCCAGTCAGTGTAGAGGAGACAAAAACCAGACCATGTTACTGCTGCATCTTCGGAGTCACAGTGTAGAGGAGACAACAACCAGACCATGTTGCTGCTGCATCTTCAGAGTCACAGTGTAGAGACAACAACCAGACCATGTTGCTGCTGCATCTTCAGAGTAACAGTGTAGAGGAGACAACAACCAGACCATGTTGCTGCTGCATCTTCAGAGTCACAGTGTAGAGGAGACAACAACCAGACCATGTTACTGCTGCATCTTCAGAGTCACAGTGTAGAGACAACAACCAGACCATGTTACTGCTGCATCTTCAGAGTCACAGTGTAGAGGAGACAACAACCAGACCATGTTGCTGCTGCATCTTCAGAGTCACAGTGTAGAGACAACAACCAGACCATGTTACTGCTGCATCTTCAGAGTCACAGTGTAGAGACAACAACCAGACCATGTTGCTGCTGCATCTTCAGAGTCACAGTGTAGAGGAGACAACAACCAGACCATGTTACTGCTGCATCTTCAGAGTCACAGTGTAGAGGAGACAACAACCAGACCATGTTGCTGCTGCATCTTCAGAGTCACAGTGTAGAGGAGACAACAACCAGACCATGTTACTGCTGCATCTTCAGAGTCACAGTGTAGAGACAACAACCAGGGAGACAACAACCAGACCATGTTGCTGCTGCATCTTCAGAGTCACAGTGTAGAGGAGACAACAACCAGTCACTGCTGTGTAGAGGAGACAACAACCAGACCATGTTGCTGCTGCATCTTCAGAGTCACAGTGTAGAGGAGACAAACAGACCATGTTGCTGCTGCTTCTTCAGAGTCACAGTGTAGAGACAACAACCAGACCATGTTGCTGCTGCATCTTCAGAGTCACAGTGTAGGAGACAACCAGACCATGTTACTGCTGTATTGCTGCATGCTGCTGCACTTTTCAGAGTCACAGTGTAGAGGAGACAACAACCAGACCGTGTTGCTGCTGCATCTTCAGAGTCACAGTGTAGAGGAGACAACAACCAGACCGTGTTGCTGCTGCATCTTCAGAGTCACAGTGTAGAGACAACAACCAGACCGTGTTGCTGCTGCATCTTCAGAGTCACAGTGTAGAGGAGACAACAACCAGACTATGTTACTGCTGCATCTTCAGAGTCACAATGTAGAGACAACAACCAGACCATGTTGCTGCATCTTTAGAGTCACAGTGTAGAGGAGACAACAACCAGACCATGATGCTGCTGCATCTTCAGAGTCACGTTGTTGATGTGCTGGAAGAAAAAGGCATTTCAGTCCATCTCAGCACACCATTTCAGTGCATGTCAGTCCATTAGCTACTGAAATCTGTTTGACACATGCTATTTTGTTCATCTCAACACAGCCTTATTAGTGACGTTCTGAAACAGCGTCAGGGACTGACTGAATAGACCCCCGGCACTCCATAGGATAAGCATCTAAACAATGGAAGTGAATGCTAATCCTAATGTCTGCATGAATAAACATGTCTGGTACTGTAGAGTTCCAAAAGGAACAGTCAAAGGAACAATCAAGACAAAATGATTTAAGATGAATGTGCCTCCTCAGTTTATTCTTTTCCCATTTAGTGCATTTGAACATGACACAGGATGTGTTTCAGACCTGGTGAAGGCAGTAGTTAGTGAGCTGGCTGGAACATGACACAGGATGTGTTCCCTGCAGACCTGGTGAAGGCAGTAGTTAGTGAGCTGGCTGGAACATGACACAGGATGTGTTCCTGCAGACCTGGTGAAGACAGTAGTTAGTGAGCTGGCTGGAACATGACACAGGATGTGTTCCCTGCAGACCTGGTGAAGACAGTAGTTAGTGAGCTGGCTGGAACATGACACAGGATGTGTTCCCTGCAGACCTGGTGAAGACAGTAGTTAGTGAGCTGGCTGGAACATGACACAGGATGTGTTCCCTGCAGACCTGAAGGCAGTAGTTAGTGAGCTGGCTGGAACATGACACAGGATGTGTTCCCTGCAGACCTGGTGAAGGCAGTAGTTAGTGAGCTGGCTGGAACATGACACAGGATGTGTTCCCTGCAGATGTGTTAGTGAGCTGGCTGGAACATGACCCCAGAGGATGTGTTCCCTGCAGACCTGGTGAAGACAGTAGTTAGTGAGCTGGCTGGAACATGACACAGGATGTGTTGCAGACCTGGTGAAGCAGTAGTTAGTGACCTGGAACATGAGGATGTGTTCCCTGCAGACCTGGTGAACGGTAGTTGGTGAGCTGGCTGGAACATGACACAGGATGTGTTCCCTGCAGACCTGGTGAAGACAGTAGTTAGTGAGCTGGCTGGAACATGACACAGGATGTGTTCCCTGCAGACCTGGTGAAGACAGTAGTTAGTGAGCTGGCTGGAACATGACACAGGATGTGTTCCCTGCAGACCTGGTGAAGACAGTAGTTAGTGAGCTGGCTGGAACATGACACAGGATGTGTTCCCTGCAGACCTGGTGTAGTTAGTGAGCTGGCTGGAACATGACACAGGATGTGTTCCCTGCACCTGGTGAAGACAGTAGTTAGTGAGCTGGCTGGAACATGACACAGGATGTGTTCCTGCAGACCTGGTGAAGACAGTAGTTAGTGAGCTGGCTGGAACATGACACAGGATGTGTTCCCTGCAGACCTGGTGAAGACAGTAGTTAGTGAGCTGGCTGGAACATGACACAGGATGTGTTCCCTGCAGACCTGGTGAAGACAGTAGTTAGTGAGCTGGCTGGAACATGACACAGGATGTGTTCCCTGCAGACCTGGTGAAGACAGTAGTTAGTGAGCTGGCTGGAACATGACACAGGATGTGTTCCCTGCAGACCTGGTGAAGACAGTAGTTAGTGAGCTGGCTGGAACATGACACAGGATGTGTTCCCTGCAGACCTTGAAGACAGTAGTTAGTGAGCTGGCTGGAACATGACACAGGACAGACAGGGGTGAGCTGGCTGAACAGACACTGGTGAAGACAGTAGTTAGTGAGCTGGCTGGGTTACTGTAGAGCAGGCTAAGTGTAAGGGCTGGCAGGGGAGGCACGGAGGTGACTGGGTCGCTGTTCACTGTTCCAGCCCTGAGCTAAACATAGACCTAGACAATTGCAGGTTCACCCTCCAGGGAACGGAGCTGATGGAGAGGGAGAGGGAAAGAGAGAGGAAGGGGGAAAGATAATAGGGAGATGGTGGAAGGAGGGAAAGAAGAAGGAGAGAAAGGGGGATGAGACAGGAGAGGAAGAAAGAGAGAAAGGGGATGGAGAAAGGAGGTAGGAGGGAGAGAAAGGGGGATGAGAAAGGAGGGGAAGAAAGAGAAAGATGGATGGAGAATGGAGAGGTAAAAGGCAGAGGAAAATCAAGGTAGAGGGAAGAAGGAGCTGCAGCAGGAGAAGAGGAGGAGAGAGAAGGAGATGAAGGGAAATGGAGAGAGAAGGAGAGAGGGAGAGGCAGAAAGGAAGAAGTCAGAGCGGCAGCAGGAGAAGAGGAGGAAAGAGAAGGAGATGAAGGGAAATGGAGAGAGAAGGAGGAGAGGGAGAGGCAGAAAGGGAGAAGGAGCGGCAGCAGGAGAAGAGGAGAGAGAAGGAGATGAAGGAAATGGAGAGAGAAAAGGAGAGAGGGAGAGGCAGAAAGGGAGAAGGAGCGGCAGCAGGAGAAGAGGAGAGAGAGAAGGAGATGAAGGGAAATGGAGAGAGAAAAGGAGAGAGGGAGAGGCAGAAAGGGAGAAGAGCGGCAGCAGGAGAAGAGGAGGAGAGAGAAGGAGATGAAGGGAAATGGAGAGAGAAAAGGAGAGGGGGAGAGGGAGAAAGGGAGAAGGAGCGGCAGCAGGAGAAGAGGAGGAGAGGAGAGATGAAGGGAAATGGAGAGAGAAAAGGAGAGAGGAGAGAGCAGCAGGAGAAGAGGAGAAGAAGGAGATGAAGGGAAATGGGAGAGAGGAGAGAGGGAGAGAGGCAGAAAGGGAGAAGGATATGAAGGAAATGGAGAGAGAAGGAGAGAGGGGAGAGGCAGAAAGGGAGAAGGAGATGAAAGGGAAATGGAGAGAGAAGGAGAGGGGGAGAGAGGCAGAAAGGGAGAAGGAGATGAAGGGAAATGGAGAGAGAAGAGAGAGGGAGAGAGGCAGAAAGGGAGAAGGATATGAAGGGAAATGGAGAGAGAAGGAGAGAGGGAGAGAGGCAGAAAGGGAAAGGAGATGAAGGATGGAGAGAGAATGAAAGAGGGAGAGGCAGAAAGGGGAGAAGGAGATGAAGGGAAATGGAGAGAGAAGGAGAGAGGGAGAGAGGCAGAAAGGGAGAAGGAGATGAAGGGAAATGGAGAGAGAAGGAGAGAGGGAGAGAGAGGCAGAAAGGGAGAAGGAGATGAAGGAAATGGAGAGAGAAGGAGAGAGGGAGAGAGGCAGAAAGGGAGAAGGAGATGAAGGGAAATGGGAGAAAGGGAGAAGGAGAGAGGGGGAGAGAGGCAGAAAGGGAGAAGGAACAGAATAGGGAGATATAGAGGACAATAGGATGAGTCATTGTAATAACTGTACTAATGGATTGAATTAAAAAGTGTTTCAATCTTTCCATTCATTCCATTCCAGCCATTACAATGAGCCCCATCCAACGATTTGTCCAATCACAAGCCTCCGCTGGATGAGTTGGCAAGATAGGCTTGAGGACCTTACACCCACTTCAGATCCAGAAGCATGACAGACCTGTTTCAATGCAACCATTGCAGTGTTCTGTTCTATAGGGGGAACAAACATCCCTGAGCACTGGAGAATGTATCCTCCCTTGTCTCACTCCAGTGCTCTCTCTCATGAACCCACAAGGCCAGACAAAGGAAGAGACAAGCTGACACCAAACATGGACATGGTGCTGGTGTGACAGCCCTGACCCTGCCTCTGTCACCACCAGCTGTGAGTCTCAGAGTCAGAGAGGCTGGTGTCACTGGGATGATTGGGATGATCCTCAATGACCTGGTTACACAACCCTGCACCTTAGTGGCTGCTGCCTGATGTACATAGACATAGAATCACTTGAATAATGTTTACATACTGCTTTACTCATCTCATATGTATATACTGTATTCTATTCTACTGATTTTAGTCAATGTCACTGTGACATTGCTCGTCCTAATATTTATATATTTTTAATTTATTATTTTACTTTTAGATTTGTGTGTACTGTCGTGAATTGTTAGATACTACTGCACTGTTGAGCTAGAAACACAAGCATTTCGCTACATAGATTTGATATCTGTGACCGCATTGTGATCGGGACCCAGAGGAATCAAAAGAATCATCTATCACCTGCATCTAAACCTTCTGGTCCAGTGTGAGGACCCTCACCGCCGCACGATCAACTTCAACAGATATCAGCCCTCAGTGTCTCCTACTACGTCTCAGGCTGCCGCGACCCAGACACTGTCTGCGTCTCAAATAGTACCCTATTCCCTGTATAGTGCACGACTTTTGCCCAGGGCCTATAGGGTAAGTAGTGCTACATAGGGAATAAGATGCCATTTGAGATGCAGACAGTCTCTCTCCACTATGTCTGTCTGTGTTCCTCCTGCCAGATTCCAGAGAGGAGGAATGCAACGAGGAGAGGCTCTCACAGCGCGGCAATTAACATTTCGACAGTGTTCCCACACCTATGAGGTCACACCTATGAGGTCACTACTTAATGACAGCATATTCATGAAAGGAAAATATTTGCCCAAAGCTGTTTCCAAGTGGCCACGGAGGCGGTGTACAGTAAACACTATAAGATCATAGAAAGACGTTGGATCAGGGTTTAGAAAGATGATAGGAGAGGAGGGAGAGGAGGAGAAGAGACAAACGACGTTGGCTTTGAAGACGCGGGTCGGCGTGCTGAGTGGACTCCCTGTGAAGGGTCTCTAATGACAGAAGAATGCCCCCACTGTTAGAGCTGGCACCAAGCAGAGGGAGGAGACGACATTACCAGATAACCACCCAACCAGGAGGAATCTGCACAGAGGGAGAGAGAGAGGGTGAAAGACAGAGATGCATACATGGGTAGAAGGATAGAGAAGAGAGTGCTAGAGGGATGGATAGAGACATGTTGAAAGGAGGGACAGGGTTAAATGGTGAGAGAGAGTGAGAGCAATTACAGAAAATAAAGAGTTACAGTCTCAATCAGAGAGACAGAGAGAGGAGTAAGAGAGAGAGAGAGAGAGAGAGAGAGAGAGAGAGAGAGAAAGAGAGTGAGAAGGAGATGAGAGAGAGCGTGAGAAGGAGATGAAAGAGGGAGAGAGGAGAAGGAAAGAGAGAGAGAGAAAGAGAGAGAGAGATAGAAAGAGAAAGAGAGAGAGAGAGAGAGAGAGAGAGAGAGAGAGAGAGAAAGAGAGTGAGAAGGAGATGAGAGAGGAGAAGGAAAGAGAGAGAGAAGGAGAGAGAGGAGAGAAGAGAGAGAGAGACAGCAGGAGGCAGATCGTCCTCCAAACGAGCAGACTGCACGCTGTCCTCCATTTCCCCAAATAACATCCCTCCCTGCTGCTGCCCCCGACTGAGAGATACACACCACACAGCCCCAGTCTGGGGGAGGGGAACAGAGACAGAGAGACGGAGACGGAGAAGGAGGGAGGGGGTAGGAAGAGAAAAGAAAGCGAGGGAGGGAAATAGAAGGGAGAATGAGAAAGGGAGAGGGAGAAGGAGGAAGAATGGGAGAGAATAGGGAAGATACAGAGGTAAAGGAAAAGAGAGATGGAAGTAAGGGGAAGGGAAGGAGAGATGGAAGTAAGGGGAAGAGAAGGAGAGATGGAAGTAAGGGGAAGGGAAGGAGAGATGGAAGTAAGGGGAAGGGAAGGAGAGATGGAAGTAAGGGGAAGGGAAGGAGAGATGGAAGTAAGGGGAAGGGAAGGAGAGATGGAAGTAAGGGGAAGGGAAGGAGAGATGGAAGTAAGGGGAAGAGAAGGAGAGATGGAAGGGGAAGGGAAGGAGAGATGGAAGTAAGGGGAAGGGAAGGAGAGATGGAAGTAAGGGGAAGAGAAGGAGAGATGGAAGTAAGGGGAAGGGAAGGAGAGATGGAAGTAAGGGGAAGGGAAGGAGAGATGGAAGTAAGGGGAAGGGAAGGAGAGATGGAAGTAAGGGGAAGGGAAGGAGAGATGGAAGTAAGGGGAAGGGAAGGAGAGATGGAAGTAAGGGGAAGGGAAGGAGAGATGGAAGACTGATGGAAGGAATATGAAAGATATCCAGAGACTTGGGATTGAATGAAATCCATTAACCACTTTCCAGGATAGGTGGATATTAGCATTTTTCCTGTGCAGTGAGAAAATCCATGTTGGAATGATGAGTCCAAGTCCACACCTGCTTCTCTTCACCATGGAAACATCATCCACATCTACAACATCCCCCACCTGACCCAGCATCTACGCACGCACACACACACACACACACACACACACACACACACACACACACACACACACACCTTTGTTTTCGTGAATATTCTGGAGGTTTTGTGGAGTAAAAATGTGTGCCCATTCAAAATCCTATTTTCCCTAACCCCAATCCCTTCCCTTAACCCCAAAATAGCATTTCAATACATTCAAACTTTTCAAAAATGTTTTCCTACCTTGTCAGGACATTCTGGTGACTTATTAGGACATTGTGGTTCTTATAAGATAGGAAAACGAGTTCACACACACACACACACACACACACACACACACACACACACACACACACACACACACACACACACACACACACACACACACACACACACACACACACACACACACACACACACCAAACAAATAACCCCCTTGCAGAGAAAGAAAATGGTGGACGTGATTCAGGACTGGAGTCAACAACACCACTATGACATAACCACACTCCACCATCATCATCAACATCATCCTCCCATCCACAACCAAGCAGCAGCAGTAGACAGCTGGAGCTATCAAATCAAAGCCTGGGAGACTTCCTCTTTCAGATGGGTTTGAGATGGAGGGCTTTACGCTCTCGTCTGGCTGCCAGGGATCTACTGCTGGGAATGAGACGTCACTTGAAGCCACTGCAACCTTATAAGGCAAGACTCTCTCTGCCAGAGTGGGGGAGGGAGGAGGCTGCTTTCAATTATCTGTGACAAAGACCAAATTAAGGCACCTGTCTTTTCCAGTATGGTTTGTTATAATATCGTTTCCTGGGATCACAATCAATGGGATGTGATTCAGATTCAGTCATAGTGAAGATATAGATGGGTTCATTGCAGGGAAATTAGATGAAGCATGGTATTTCATTCACATCCTTAGAAATGTAGGCCTAATATTTTGATTGTATGAATTATTGACCACGGGTCCACCACTTCATATAGGGAGAATGCAAACTGTCCTCTCATATTGACTGGTTCTCAATCAATATCACCTGATTATGGGGCTGGACTGACCAGCCACGCGCGCGGGCGCGCACACACCAATATTTAGGGCTTTGAGGGTAATACTCTTTTGGCTGCACTGGCCACACAGTTATGTGTCACACAGTTATAGCCCACACAGTTATGTGCCACACAGTTATGTGTCACACAGTTATAGCCCACACAGTTATAGCCCACACAGTTATGTGTCACACAGTTATAGCCCACACAGTTATGTGCCACACAGTTATGTGTCACACAGTTATAGCCCACACAGTTATGTGCCACACAGTTATGTGCCGCGCAGTTATGTGCCACACAGTTATGTGCCACGCAGTTATGTGCCACACAGTTATAGCCCACACAGTTATGTGCCACACAGTTATAGCCCACACGGTTATGTGTCACACAGTTATAGCCCACACGGTTATGTGCCACACAGTTATAGCCCACACAGTTATGTGCCACACAGTTATAGCCCACACAGGTTCATAGTAGCTCACACAGTTATAAGCCCACACAGGTTATGTGTCACACAGTTATAGCCCACACAGTTATAGCCCACACAGTTATAGCCCACACAGTTATAGGTGTCACACAGTTATAGCCCACACAGTTATAGCCCACACAGTTATGTGCCACACAGTTATGTGTCACACAGTTATAGCCCACACAGTTATGTGCCACACAGTTATAGCCCATACAGTTATAGCCCATACAGTTATGGGTCACACAGTTATAGCCCACATAGTTATGTGCCACACAGTTATAGCCCACACAGTTATAGCCCATACAGTTATGGGTCACACAGCTATAGCCCACACAGTTATAGCCCACACGGTTATGTGCCACACAGTTATAGCCCACACAGTTATGATGCCCACACAGTTATAGCCCACACGGTTATGTGCCACCTCACTATGTGCCACATCTGTATGTGCCACGTAGTTATGTGCCACACAGTTATGTGCCACACAGTTATAGCCCACACAGTTATGTGTCACACAGTTATAGCCCACACAGTTATAGCCCACACAGTTATGTGCCACACAGTTATAGCCCACATAGTTATGTGCCACACAGGTATGTGCCACACAGTTATGTGCCACATAGTTATAGCTCACACAGTTATAGCCCACACAGTTATGTGTCACACAGTTATGTGTCACACAGTTATAGTCCACACAGTTATAGCCCACACAGTTATAGCTCACACAGTTATAGCCCACACAGTTATGTGTCACACAGTTATAGCCCACACAGTTATGTGTCACACAGTTATAGCCCACACTGTTATACATTTACATTTAAGTCATTTAGCAGACGCTCTTATCGAAGCGACTTACAAGTGGTGAATTCACCTTCTGACATCCAGTGGAACAGCCACTTTACAATAGTGCATCTAAATCATTAAGGGGGTGGTGAGAAGGATTACTTATCTATCCTAGGTATTCCTTGAAGAGGTGGGGTTTCAGGTGTCTCCGGAAGGTGGTGATTGACTCCCGCTGTCCTGGCGTCGTGGGAGTTTGTTCCACCATTGGGGGGGGCCAGAGCAGCGAACAGTTTTGACTGGAGCTGGCAGGAACTGTACTTCCTCAATGGTAGGAGGCGAGCAGGCCAGAGGTGGATGAGCATAGTGCCTTGTTTGGGTGTAGGGCCTGATCAGAGCCTGGAGGTACTGCGGTGCCGTTCCCTCACAGCTCCGTAGGCAAGCACCATGGTCTTGTAGCGGATGCGAGCTTCCAACTGGAAGCCAGTGGAGAGAGCGGAGGAGCGGGGGTGACGTGAGAGAACTTGGGAAGGTTGAACACCAGACGGGCTGCGGCGTTCTGGATGAGTTGTAGGGAGTTTAATGGCACAGGCAGGAGCCCAGCCAACAGCGAGTTGCAGTAATCCAGACGGGAGATGACAGTGCCTGGATTAGGACCTGCGCCGCTTCCTGTGTGAGGCAGGGTCGTACTCTGCGGATGTTGTAGAGCATGAACCTACAGGAACGGGCCACCGCCATGATGTTGGTTGAGAACGACAGGGTGTTGTCCAGGATCACGCCAAGGTTCTTAGCGCTCTGGGAGAGGACACAATGGAGTTGTCAACCGTGATGGCGAGATCATGGAGCGGGCAGTCCTTCCCCCGGGAGGAAGAGCAGCTCCGTCTTGCCGAGGTTCAGCTTGAGGTGGTGATCACGTCATCCACACTGATATGTCTGCCAGACATGCAGAGATGCGATTCGCCACCTGGTCATCAGAAGGGGAAAGGAGAAGATTAATTGTGTCGTCTGCATAGCAATGATAGGAGAGACCATGTGAGGTTATGACAGAGCCAAGTGACTTGGTGTATAGCGAGAATAGGAGAGGGGCCTAGAACAGAGCCCTGGGGACACCAGTGGTGAGGCGCGTGGCGAGGAGACAGATTCTCGCCACGCCACCTGGTAGGAGCGACCTGTCAGGTAGGACGCAATCCAAGCGTGGGCCGCGCGAGGGAGATGCCCAACTCGGAGAGGGTGGAGAGGAGGATCTGATGGTTCACAGTATCGAAGGCAGCCGATAGGTCTAGAAGGATGAGAGCAGAGGAAGAGGTTGGCTTTGGTGGAGCGCCTCCGTGATACAGAAGAGCAGTCTCAGTTGAATGGCTAGTCTTGAAACCTGACAGTTGGATCAAGAAGGTCATTCTGAGAGAGATAGTGGGAGAGCTGGCCAAGGACGGCACGTTCAAGAGTTTTGGAGAGAAAAGAAAGAAGGGATACTGGTCTGTAGTTGTTGACATCGGAGGATCGAGTGTAGGTTTTTTTTTCAGAAGGGGGTGCAACTCTCGCTCTTGAAGACGGAAGGGACGTAGCCAGCGGTCAGGGATGAGTTGATGAGCGAGGTGAGGTAAGGGAGAAGGTCCCCGGAGATGGTCTGAGAAGAGAGGAGGGGATAGGTCAAGCGGGCAGGTTGTTGGGCGGCCGGCCGTTACAAGAGCTTTTCTAGATTTCATCTGGAGAGAAGGGAGAAAGAGGTCAGAGCACAGGGTAGGGCAGTGTGAGCAGAACCAGCGGTGTCGTTTGACTTAGCAAACGAGGATCGGATGTCGTGCGACCTTCTTTTCAAAATGGTTGACGAAGTCATCTGCAGAGGGAGGAGGGGGGAGGGGGAGGAGGATTCAGGAGGGAGGAGAAGGTAAAAGAGCTCCTAGGGTTAGAGGCAGATGCTTGGAATTTAGAGTGGTAGAAAGTGGCTTTAGCAGCAGAGACAGAGGAGGAAAATGTAGAGAGGAGGGAGGAAAGGATGCCAGGTCCGCAGGGAGGCGAAGTTTTCCTCCATTTCCGCCGGCTGCCCGGAGCTCTGTTCTGTGAGCTCGCAATGATCATCGAGCCACGGAGCGGGAGGGGAGGACCGAGCGGCCTGGAGGATAGGGAACATAGAGAGTCAAAGGATGCAGAAAGGGAAGAGAGGAGGGTTGAGGAGGCAGACTCAGAGAAAGGTTGGAGAAGGTATGAGCAGAGGGAAGAGATGATAGGATGGAAGAGAGAGAGTAGCGGGGGAGAGAGAGCGAAAGGTTGGGACGGCGCGATACCATCCGAGTAGGGGCAGTGTGGGGAAGTGTTGGATGAGAGCGAGGGGAAAAGGATACAAGGTAGTGGTCGGAGACTTGGAGGGAGTTGCAATGAGGTTAGTGGAAGAACAGCATCTAGTAAAGATGAGGTCGGCGTATTGCCTGCCTTGTGAGTAGGGGGAAGGTGAGAGGGTGAGGTCAAAAGAGGAGAGGAGTGGAAAGAAGGAGGCAGAGAGGAATGAGTCAAAGGTAGGCGTGGGGAGGTTAAAGTCGCCCAGGACTGTGAGAGGTGAGCCGTCCTCAGGGAAAGGAGCTTATCAAGGCATCAAGCTCATTGATGAACTCTCCGAGGAACCTGGAGGGCGATAAATGATAAGGATGTTAAGCTTGAAAGGGCTGGTAACTGTGACAGCATGGAATTCAAAGGAGGCGATAGATAGATGGGTAAGGGGGAGAGAGAGAAATGACCACTTGGGAGAGATGAGGATCCCGGTGCCACCACCCCGCTGACCAGAAGCTCTCGGGGTGTGCGAGAACACGTGGGCGGATGAAGAGAGAGCAGTAGGAGTAGCAGTGTTATCTGTGGTGATCCATGTTTCCGTCAGTGCCAGGAAGTCGAGGGACTGGAGGGAGGCATAGGCTGAGATGAACTCTGCCTTGTTGGCCGCAGATCGGCGGTTCAGAGGCTACCGGAGGACCAGGAACTCCATCGTGGGTCAAAGGCTACTGGGACCACCAGATTAGGCACAGGCCACGCGGTGTGGAGCGTTTGCATGGTCTGCACACTCACAGTCACATAGTTGTAGCCCACATAGTTATAGCCCACATAGTTATAGCCCACACAGTTATAGCTAACATATTTGTGTCACTACAGTTATAGCCCACACAGTTATGTGTCACACAGTTATAGCCCACACAGTTATGTGTCACACAGTTATAGCCCACACAGTTATGTGTCACACAGTTATAGCCCACACAGTTATGTGTCACACAGTTATAGCCCACACAGTTATGTGTCACACAGTTATAGCCCACACGGTTATGTGTCACACAGTTATAGCCCACACAGTTACCAAGCCCACACAGTTATGTGTCACACAGTTATAGCCCACACAGTTATGTGTCACACAGTTATGCCCACACAGTTATGTGTCACACAGTTATAGCCCACACATGTTATATGCCCACACAGTTATAGCCCACACGGTTATGTGCCCACACAGTTATAGCCCCACACAGTTATAGCCCACACAGATTGAGTAGCCCACACAGTTATGTGTCACACAGTTATAGCCCACACAGTTATGTGCCACACAGTTATAGCCCACACAGTTATAGCCCATACAGTTATGGGTCACACAGTTATAGCCCACACAGTTATAGCCCACACAGTTATGTGCCACACAGTTATAGCCCACACAGTTATAGCCCACACAGTTATAGCCCACACGGTTATGTGCCACCTCACTATGTGCCACATCTGTATGTGCCACGTAGTTATGTGCCACACAGTTATGTGCCACACAGTTATAGCCCACACAGTTATGTGTCACACAGTTATAGCCCACACAGTTATAGCCCACACAGTTATGTGCCACACAGTTATAGCCCACATAGTTATGTGCCACACAGGTATGTGCCACACAGTTATGTGCCACATAGTTATAGCTCACACAGTTATAGCCCACACAGTTATGTGT
>NW_027016764.1:0-15584 GCF_036934945.1 Oncorhynchus masou masou
AATCTGGGAGGACTTGAACTTATGATTAAAGTCTAGGCATTGAAAAGTGGTAAGCTGAATTGTATTTTTTGGGGGTGGTTTGTCCTCGGGGTTTCGCCTGCCATATCAGTTCTGTTATACTCACAGAAATAATTTTAACAGTTTTAAAAACTTTAGAGTGTTTTCTATCTAAATGGGCCTGAGTAGCAGATAGTTAACTTTGGGCACTCTTTTCATCCGGACGTGAAAATACTGCCCCCTATCCCTAAGAGGTTTTTAACAGAGTCAAAATTATAGTCTAAACTTAACCCATAACTTAACAGAGTCGGAATTAAAACCTAAACTTAACCCTTAACAGAGTGCGTGCGGCGTGCGTGCGTGTGTGTGTGTGTTTAGTACTATAGTGAGATGAACCCAGCAGCTGTTGATTGGTCTGCGCTGTGTTTGATCTTTGGACCTCTTGCTCTCCTCTACAGACTAAGGCAGCTCTCTAATGAGAGCAGATAGCAGACACACACACCATCACACACACTCACACAGCTGCTGTGGTGTCTGCAGCTAAATTGGTTCCTGATTCACTTCCTGTCATTGGCAAAAACACAATTAATATGGATGGCCTTTAGAGTCTCTCATCAAAGCCAGCATGGGCACTTGGAGGGCAAGTCTCACATCTCTTTCTCACCCTCTCTCTCTCTCTCTCTCAACCCTCTCTCTCTCTCAACCCCCCATCTCTCTCTCAACCCTCTCTCTCTCTCTCAACCTCTCTCTCTCTCTCCCCCTCTCTGTCTCACCCCCTCTCTTTGTCTCATGTACACACGCAGAAGTTGAAAAAGGTGGTCAAAGTAAGGAAGGAGTGAGCCAATGAATGGAGAGGGTTAGGGGGACGGAAGAGGAAAAAAGATAAGAAAAGCTTGTGGAGGAGAGAGGTGGTGGGGGGTTGAAGGGAGGAGGAGAGGGCAGGAAGTTTTAAAGAGAGTTAAGAGGGGAGAGGAGAAGTCAGGATGTGAAACGGGGTGATGAAGAGGAGGGGAGATGTTTCTGAAATATATAGTGTTCTTCATCCCTCCTTCCCTTTCCCTCGTTCTCTTCAGACAAACGACTGCAGGTTCCCTCCTGAGTCGAGCCCCTACACTCTTTCATCACTTCGTAAATCATCATCCAATCCAAGCTCTGCTTCTCCGTCAATTAGAGCCTGGTGAAAGCGAGGGAGCGAACGAACAGAGGAGAGGGCGGGAGAACTCACTACGGAGAGAGAGAAAAGAGAGAGAAGGCAGACAAGACAGTGTAGCAAGGCCTCATAATGAGCAATGAGGATCTCAAGTTTCCCTTCTCTTCTCTCGCTCTATACATCTTTCTCTCTCTGTCTCTGTGTGTGGGCTGGGGTGTGTGTGCCATGAGTTTAACAAGCAATTACAGGAGATACTGAGACACACACACTCTACCCAACTAACGACTGACATCCCACTAACACACTGCCACTGATGTGTGACTCCACCATGTAGCTAGCAGCACACCCCTGACTGGATTCTATACTATGCTTCCACAAGTAGGGTATACTCTGTATTCCAAAAAGGGACTGTCAGTACTGTACCACTAAACCAGAGAGCTCAGGTTCTATGATTCCTAGTGGAGGCTCCTCAGAGGAAAACCAGCCACTTTAGTGAATTTCATAAAATATCAAAATAGTGAAACATTAAATAAGATATTTATTTTTTAGATAAAAAATACAAAATATAATCACCTGTCACCAAATAATTGATTAAAACACACTGTTTTGCAAAGAATGATTACAGTAGTGTCACGTTCTGACCTTAATTTCCTTTGTTTTGTCTTTACTTAGGATGGTCAGGGCGTGAGTTGGGGTGGGCAGTCTACGTTTGTGTTTCTATGTTTTTTCTATTTCTGTGTTTGGCCTGATATGGTTCTCAACAGAGGCAGCTGTTTATCGTTGTCCCTGATTGAGAACCATATTTAGGTAGCCTGGGTTTCACTGTTGGTTTGTGGGTGTTTGTTTCTGTGTGAGTGTTGTCGCCAACCCCCCTTGGGTTGTGCCATGGTGGAGATCTTTGCGGGCTATACTCAGCTTTGTCTCAGGATGGTAAGTTGGTGGTTGAAGATATCCCTCTAGTGGTGTGGGGGCTGTGCTTTGGCAAGTGGGTGGGGTTATATCCTTCCTGTTTGGCCCTTTCCGGGGTGTCCTCGGGTGGGGCCACAGTGTCTCCTGACCCCTCCTGTCTCAGCCTCCAGTATTTATGCTGCAGTAGTTTATGTGTCGGGGGCTGGGGTCAGTTTGTTATATCTGGAGTACTTCTCCTGTCCAATTCGGTGTCCTGTGTGAATCTAAGTGTGTGTTCTCTAATTCTCTCCTTCTCTCTCTCGGAGGACCTGAGCCCTAGGACCATGCCCCAGGACTACCTGACATGATGACTCCTTGCTGTCCCCAGTCCACCTGGCCGTGCTGCTGCTTCAGTTTCAACTGTTCTGCCTTATTATTATTCGACCATGCTGGTCATTTATGAACATTTGAACATCTTGGCCATTTTCTGTTATAATCTCTACCCGGCACAGCCGGAAGAGGACTGGCCACCCCACATAGCCTGGTTCCTCTCTAGGTTTCTTCCTAGGTTTTGGCCTTTCTAGGGAGTTTTTCCTAACCACCGTGCTTCTACACCTGCATTGCTTGCTGTTTGGGGTTTCAGGCTGGGTTTCTGTACAGCACTTTGAGATATCAGCTGATGTACGAAGGGCTATATAAATAAATTTGATTTGATACTGTTTCGCTTTGGTTATTTTCACATATTAGTTTATTGTTTTTGTATTTCATAGTGTTCAGTGTTTTTCTTATTAAAATAATTTATGAACACTTACCACGCCGCATCTTGGTCCGATCCTTACTCCTCTTCAGACGAAGAGGAGGAAATCTGCCATTACAAGTAGCCTCGGCAGCACTCTGTAGGGTAGTACCATGGTGTAGCCAGAGGACAGCTAGCTTCCATCCTCCTCTGGGTACATTGACTTCAATACAAAATCTAGGAGGCTCGTTGATCTCACCCCCTTCCATAGACTTACACAGTAATTATGACCACTTCCAGAGGCTGTCCTCCAACCTATCATAGCTCTTGCAGCATGAACTGACATGTTGTCCGCCCAATCAGAAGATCAGAGAATGAATGCAGTATTGAAAGCATAAGCCACAGCTAGCTAGCAATGCAGTGTATAACATGTGGTTAACTCAAATAGAGGGAAGACATAGTTGAACAGTTTTGAGCAAATTCATTTCTTCCAAAATTAAGGAGAAGAAAGAGAGATATATAGAGATAAAGACAGATATAGAGATAAAGACAGAGATATAGAGATAATGACAGAGAGAGAGAAAGACAGAGCGATATAGAGATAAAGACAGAGAGAGATGAAGACAGAGATATAGAGATAAAGACAGAGATAGAGATAAAGACAGAGATATACAGAGATGAAGACAGAGAGATATAGAGATAACGACAGAGAGATATAGAGATAAAGACAGAGATATAGAGATGAGAGATATAGAGATAATGACAGAGAGATAGACATAAAGACAGACCGATAAAGAGAGAGAGATAGAGATAAAGACAGAGATATAGAGATAAAGACAGAGATATATAGAGATAAAGACAGAGAGATATAGAGATAACGACAGAGAGAGAGACAGAGAGAGAGATATAGAGATAAAGACAGAGCGAGATAGAGAGAAAGAGAGAGAGAGAGAGAGATCTATATTTTGTTGTATTTTTCTTAACGTTCAATTAACTTTCACTTTCAATGCAGCTAGCTAGTTTATCATACTCAAACACCCGGCTCAAACAGAGAGGAATGCTACGTTAGCTAGCTGGCTAGTTTCAGCACCACCCCGAGTAGAGTTTCAGCACCACCCCGAGTAGAGTTTCAGCACCACCCTGAGTAGAGTTTCAGCACCACCCCGAGTAGGTTCAGCACCACCCTGAGTAGAGAATAACCAGCCCCAGACCAATTTCCTTGCAAAGAGAGCAAACCTGTAAACACTACAGGATACGAGGGAGAGAGAGAGTCGTGTTTGTCTGTCTGTGAGCAGGCTGAATGGAGAGGCTGACACAGAGGCCGTGCTAAAGAGGCAGACAGGCCTCATTAACAGAAGGAGAAGATCAAATGGCACACGGCCGGGTAGTATCAAAGAAGAGGATAAAGCATCAAATTACCACCTGCATGTGTGTGCGGACCACCATTCCAAAACCACAAAATGACACAACCACTGGCTAATAAGACAGAACACCTTCCCATCTGCAGTCTTTGATAGTACTGTGTAAAGAGAGAAAGACGATACAGAGAGAGAGAGAGAGAGAGAGAGAGAGAGAGGGAGAGGGAGAGGGAGAGAGGGAGAGAGTAGGAGAGAGAGAGAGGGGGGAGACAGAGAGAGAGACAGAGAGAGAGAGTAGGAGAGAGCGAGAGATAAAGATAGAGAAATAGAAAGAGAGAGAAAGAGAAAAAACAGAGAGAGAGAGAGAGAGAGAGAGGGAGAGGGAGAGGGAGAGGGAGAGAGGGAGAGGGAGAGGGAGAGGGAGAGGGAGAGAGGGAGAGAGGGAGAGAGCGAGAGATAAATATAGAGAAATAGAAAGAGAGAGAAAGAGAAAAAACAGAGAGAGAGAGAGAAAGAGAGAAAAAGCTAAATAAAAACAGAGAGAAAGAGAGAGATAGAGAGAGAGAGAACCAATAATTAATAGGAGGAGCACAGAAAAAGAGAGACTAAATCCCCTTCCAAAAGACAAATCATAATTTCTCATGTAATTTACTCAATCTCCTGATTTGAAATGGAGATAGATATTCACATATTTCTCTTTGCAGCCATAGAGAAAAAGAGAGAGATGGTTAATCTTTTTGTCTCTATAACAAAGAACAAAGAGCAAAAACATAAACATGATCAAATACAAATCTTAGAATCAACTATTAAAGACTACCAGAACCTACTGGATTCTCCCATTACATTGAATGAAGTACAGGACAAAATACAAACGAAATTATCAAATATACAGACAACAATGGCTATACAAAAACTCTTTAACATCATCCTTAGCTCTGGCATCTTCCCCAGTATTTGGAACCAACAACTGATCACTCAAATCCACAAGTGACCCCAATAACTACCAGGGGATGTGCTTCAACAGCAACCTTGGGAAAATCCTCTGCATTATCATTAACAGCAGACACGTACATTTCCTCAGTGAAGAAATGTACCGAGCAAATGTCAAATTGTTTTTTTAACAAATTATCATATGACAGACCACGTATTCACCCTGCACACCTTAATTGACAAACAATCAAACCAAAACAAAGGCAAAGTCTACTCATGCTTTGTTGATTTAAAAAAAAAAGCCTTTGACTCAATTTGGCTATACAAATTGATGGAAAGTGGTGTTGGGGGAGAAACATACGACATTATAAAATTACACAAAGTACACAAACAAGTGTGCGGTTAAAATTGGTAAAAAAACACACATATATCTTCACACAGGGTCATGGGGTGAGACAGGGATGCAGCTACTACAAATTCCATCTAGACACCGTTGCCCTAGAGCACACAAAACAATATACATACCTTGGCCCAAACATCAGCGCCACAGCTAACTTCTGCAAAGCTGTGAACGATCTGAGAGACAAGGCAAGAATGTCACGACTTCCGCGAAGTCGGTCCCTCTCCTTGATCGGGCGGCGTTCGGCGGTCGACGTCACCGGTCTTCTAGCCATCGCCGATCCACCTTTCATTTTCCATTTGTTTTGTCTTGTTTTCCCACACATCTGGTTTACATTTCCCTCATTACTTGTATGTTCCCCCCCATGTCTGAGTGTGAAATTGTATGTTGTAAGTGATTGTGCACATTGTGACTGGTGCGCGATGGGTTTTGTACTGTATTTCTGGATGCCGTTGGTTTTGAAAGTTAAACTGCTCCGGTTATTACCCAGCTCTGCTCTCCTGACTTCCCTGCCACCAGTCACACCTTACAAAGAAAGGGATTCTATGCCATTATTAAAAATAACATAAAATTCAACATTCATATTAGGATCTGGCTAAAAATACTTGAGACAGTTATAGAACCCATTGACCATTATGGTTGTGAGGTCTGGGGTCCGCTCACCAACCTAGAATTCACAAAATGGGACAAACACCAAATTGAGACTCTGCATGCAGAATTCTGAAAAACTATCCCCTGTGTATAACGTAAAACACCAAATAATTAATGCAGAGCAGAATTAGGCCGATACCCGCTAATGATCAAAATCCAGAAAATAGCCGTTAAAAACTACAACCACCTAAATGGAAGTGATTCCCAAACCTTCTATAACAAAGCCATCACCGACAGACAGAGGAACCTGGAGAAGAGTCCCCTAAGCAATCTGGTCCTGGGGCTCTGTTTCACAAACACAAACAGACCCCACAGAGCCATCACCTACAGAGAGATGAACCTGGAGAAGAGTCCCCTAAGCAAGCTGGTCCTGGGGGTCTGTTCACAAACACACCCCACAGAGCCCCAGGACAGCAGCACAATTAGACCCAACCAAATTGTAACGTTCGTCGTCCTCGTCTGAGGAGTATGAAGGATCGGAGGACCAATGCGCAGCGTGGTATGCGTTCATGATGAATTTATTAAACACAGAACACTAAAACAAAAATAACAAAGAGAATGACCCGAAACAGTGTCATACACAACAATCTGGTGATATACACAACAATCACCCACGAAACACAGGTGGGAAAAGGCTACCTAAGTATGATTCTCAATCAGAGACAACTAACGACACCTGCCTCTGATTGAGAACCATACCAGGCCAAACACAAAACCACAACATAGAAAAACGAACATAGACTACCCACCCAACTCTCGCCCTGACCATACTAAAACAAAGACATAACAAAAGAACTAAGGTCAGAACGTGACAGTACCGCCGCCGACCTCGGACTGGGGACCCTAGCAGCGGGCCCTGAATGGATGGGAGATTCCAGCAGCACCGGACAGGCGGGAGACTCCGGCAGCGCCGGAGTGAAGGGTGATTCCCGCAGTGCCGGAGTAAAGGACGATTCCGGCAGCGCCGGAGTGAAGGGCTGTTCTGGCAGCTCCTGACTGACGGACAGCTCTGGCAGCTTGTTACGGATACCAGTATCCTGTGTGTGTATCCTGTGTGTGTGTTTTCTCTCCTTCTCCCCTCACAGGTGAAAATCATCACTCCCCAATCAGTCAACAATCAATCATCAATCAGAAGACACACCTCCTCCTGTTTTCCTACCCTATCACAGTTCCTTTCCCTTGTTTTAAAAACCCTGTCAGTTGTTTGTCCTAGAGCTCAATCTCTCTGTAAATGCCATGTCTGTAGGTTTCTGTGTTTCACTCTCTCGTTGTGTATTAACCTCTCTTTTGTTTGAGCACCTCCACAGCACTTTGTCATCACCTGTGAATATTGTTTTGGGCCAAAAGGGATTCGTAACACAGCTCCTGACTGACGGACAGCTCTGGCAGCTCCTGACTGACGAGCGACTCTGGAAGCTCAGGACAGACGGGCGACTCTGGCAGCTCAGGACAGACGGGCGACTCTGACAGCTCAGGACAGACGGGCGACTCTGACAGCTCAGGACAGACGGGCGACTCTGACAGCTCAGGACAGACGGGCGACTCTGGCAGCTCAGGACAGACGGGCGACTCTGGCAGCTCAGGACAGACGGGCGACTCTGGCAGCTCAGGACAGACGGGCGACTCTGGCAGCTCAGGACAGACGGGCGACTCTGGCAGCTCAGGACAGACGGGCGACTCTGGCAGCTCAGGACAGACGGGCGACTCTGGCAGCTCAGGACAGACGGGCGACTCTGGCAGCTCAGGACAGACGGGCGACTCTGGCAGCTCAGGACAGACGGGCGACTGGCAGCTCAGGACAGACGGGCGACTCTGGCAGCTCAGGACAGACGGGCGACTCTGGCAGCTCAGGACAGACGGGCGACTCTGGCAGCTCAGGACAGACGGGCGACTCTGGCAGCTCAGGACAGACGGGCGACTCTGGCAGCTCAGGACAGACAGGCGACTCTGGCAGCTCAGGACAGACGGGCGACTCTGGCAGCTCAGGACAGACGGGCGACTCTGGCAGCTCAGGACAGACTGGCGACTCTGGCAGCTCAGAACAGTTTTCATGAGAAAGCAAAAAGATAATTCTTGAGACATTGGAAAGAATAAACAAAAAAACAGAGCAAACTAGAATGTTATTTGGCCCTAAACAGAGAGTAGACAGCGGCAGAATACCTGACCACTGTGACTGACCCTACACAGAGAGTAGACAGCGGCAGAATACCTGACCACTGTGACTGACCCTACACAGAGAGTAGACAGCGGCAGAATACCTGACCACTGTGACTGACCCTAAACAGAGAGTAGACAGCGGCAGAATACCTGACCACTGTGACTGACCCTACACAGAGAGTAGACAGCGGCAGAATACCTGACCACTGTGACTGACCCTAAACAGAGAGTAGACAGCGGCAGAATACCTGACCACTGTGACTGACCCAGACTTAAGGAAAGCTTTGACTATGTACAAACTCAGTGAGCATAGCCTTGCTATTGAGAAAGGCCGCTCTAGGCAGACATGACTCTCAAGAGAAGACAGGCTATGTGCACACTGCCCACAAAATGAGGTAGAAACTGAGCTGCACTTCCCAACCTCCTGCCAAATGTATGACCATATTAGAGATGCATATTTCCCTCAGATTACACAGATCCACAAAGAATTCGAAAACAAATCAAATGTTGATAAATTCCCATATCTATTGGGTGAAATAGCATAGTATGCAATCTCAGCAGCAAGATTTGTGACCTGTTGCCGCAAGAAAAGAGCAACCAGTGAAGAACAAACACCATTGTAAATACAGCCCATATTTATACTTATTCATTTTCCCTTGTGTATTTTAACCATTTGCACATCATTACAACACTGTGTATATATATATATATATATATATATATATATATATATATATATATATATATATATATACATATATATATATATAATATGACATTTGTAATGTCTTTATTCTTTTAGAACTTCTGTGAGTGTAATGTTACTGCTACAAATGTTTTATTGATTATTTCACTCTTGTTTATTATCTATTACACTTGCTTTGGCAATGTAAACATATGTTATCCAAGCCAATAAAGCCCATGAATTGAATTGAATAACTCCATTGTAACAGAGTGATTCTGAGACTCAGATTTGTCACTTTACATTGTATGCCAAACAAATAGCAATGATTTCTAAGTTAAACAAACAACAAAACTACATGCACAATGACTACTTTTAACAGTTTCCACAGAGAATCTTACAAAAGCACATGTTAGCAGAAAGGGGAGCTCAGGAGCAGACCATCGTCTTTGTCTATCTTCCTCTCCCTCCATCTCTACTGTTCTCTCCCTCCATCTCTACTGTTCTCCCCATACATCTCTACTGTTCTCTCCCTCCATCTCTACTGTTCTCTCCCTCCATCTCTACTGTTCTCTCCCTCCATCTCTACTGTTCTCTCCCTCCATCTCTACTGTTCTCTCCCTCCATCTCTACTGTTCTCTCCCTCCATCTCTACTGTTCTCCCCATCCATCTCTACTGTTCTCTCCCTCCATCTCTACTGTTCTCTCCCTCCATCTCTACTGTTCTCTCCCTCCATCTCTACTGTTCTCTCCCTCCATCTCTACTGTTCTCTCCCTCCATCTCTACTGTTCCCCCCTCCATCTCTACTGTTCTCTCCTGCCATCTCTACTGTTCTCTCCTGCCATCTCTACTGTTCTCTCCTGCCATCTCTACTGTTCTCTCCCTCCATCTCTACTGTTCTCTCCCTCCATCTCCCTCCATCTCTACTGTTCTCTCCCTCCATCTCTACTGTTCTCTCCCTCCATCTCTACTGTTCCCCCCTCCATCTCTACTGTTCTCTCCTGCCATCTCTACTGTTCTCTCCTGCCATCTCTACTGTTCTCTCCCTCCATCTCTACTGTTCTCTCCCTCCATCTCACTCCATCTCTACTGTTCTCTCCCTCCATCTCTACTGTTCTCCCCATCCATCTCTACTGTTCTCTCCCTCCATCTCTACTGTTCTCTCCCTCCATCTCTACTGTTCTCTCCCTCCATCTCTACTGTTCTCTCCCTCCATCTCTACTGTTCCCCCTCCATTTCTACTGTTCTCTCCTGCCATCTCTACTGTTCTCTCCTGCCATCTCTACTGTTCTCTCCCTCCATCTCTACTGTTCTCTCCCTCCATCTCACTCCATCTCTATGCACTCCCCTCCCTCCCTTCCCACTATACCCCACCCACCCCTCTCTCACTTTCTTTCTCTCCTCCGTTCCACTCTCTCTAGGGGATGAGTGTATGATTATCCTGGTACCGCATATTTCACAGCACATGAGCGACAAAAGAGACTGTATCAATGTTTGCCAAACTGCACCCAGGCATTACCCCATCAAACACACACAGACTTTGGTACATTGACATGTACCAGACGTTTCACACCACCTCTCTCTCATTCACTCTCCCTCTCATTCCCTCTCATTCCCTCTCCCTCTCATTCCCTCTCTCTCTCGTTTGAACATGACGGCGTGTCGGACAAGAATTAAACAGTATATATGATGTGTGCATGTCTATGGGTGTCTGTGTTGATATGGTCCTGATTTGACAGCCAATCCACTCATGCCTGAACGGTGTGTGTGTGTGTGTGCGCGTGGTGTATTTTATTTTTTTATTTCACCTTTATTTAACCAGGTAGGCTAGTTGAGAACAAGTTCTCATTTGCAACTGCGACCTGGCCAAGATAAAGCATAGCAGTGTGAACAGACAACACAGAGTTACACATGGAGTAAACAATTAACAAGTCAATAAGAAGAAAAAAGAGAGTCTATATACATTGTGTTCAAAAGGCATGAGGAGGTAGGCGTATAATTACAATTTTGCAGATTAACACTGGAGTGATAAATGATCAGATGGTCATGTGCAGGTAGAGGTACTGGTGTGCAAAAGAGCAGAAAAGTAAATAAATAAAAACAGTATGGGGATGAGGTAGGTAAAATTGGGTGGGCTATTTACCGATAGGCTATGTACAGCTGCAGCGATCGGTTAGCTGCTCAGACAGCAGATGTTTGAAGTTGGTGAGGGAGATAAAAGTCTCCAACTTCAGCGATTTTTGCAATTCGTTCCAGTCACAGGCAGCAGAGAACTGGAATGAAAGGTGGCCAAATGAGGTGTTGGCTTTAGGGATGATCAGTGAGATACACCTGCTGGAGCGCGTGCTACGAGTGGGTGTTGCCATCGTGACCAATGAACTGAGATAAGGCGGAGCTTTACCTAGCATGGACTTGTAGATGACCTGGAGCCAGTGGGTCTGGCGACGAATATGTAGCGAGGGCCAGCCGACTAGAGCATGCAGGTCGCAGTGGTGGGTGGTATAAGGTGCTTTAGTGACAAAACAGATGGCACTGTGATAAACTGCATCCAGTTTGCTGAGTAGAGTGTTGGAGGCAATTTTGTAGATGACATCACCAAAGTCGAGGATCGGTAGGATAGTCAGTTTCACTAGGGTAAGTTTGGCGGCGTGAGTGAAGGAGGCTTTGTTGCGGAATAGAAAGCCGACTCCAGATTTGATTTTCGATTGGAGATGTTTGATATGAGTCTGGAAGGAGAGTTTACAGTCTAGCCAGACACCTAGGTACTTATAGATGTCCACATATTCTAGGTCGGAACCATCCAGGGTGGTGATGCTAGTCAGGCGTGCGGGTGCAGGCAGCGAAACGGTTGAAAATGGTTTTACTAGCGTTTAAGAGCAGTTGGAGGCCACGGAAGGAGTGTTGTATGGCATTGAAGCTTGTTTGGAGGTTAGATAGCACAGTGTCCAAGGACGGGCCGGAAGTATATAGAATGGTGTCATCTGCATAGAGGTGGATCAGGGAATCGCCCGCAGCAAGAGCAACATCATTGAAATAGACAGAGAAAAGAGTCGGCCCGAGAATTGAACCCTGTGGCACCCCCATAGAGACTGCCAGAGGACCGGACAGCATGCCCTCCGATTTGACACACTGAACTCTGTCTGCAAAGTAGTTGGTGAACCAGGCAAGGCAGTCATCAGAAAAACCGAGGCTACTGAGTCTGCCAATAAGAAATTGGTGATTGGCAGAGTCGAAAGCCTTGGCATGGTCGATGAAGACGGCTGCACAGTACTGTCTTTTATCGATGGCGGTTATGATATCGTTTAGTACCTTGAGCGTGGCTGAAGTGCACCCGTGACCGGCTCGGAAACCAGATTGCACAGTGGAGAAGGTACGGTGGGATTGGAAATGATCAGTGACCTGTTTGTTGACTTGGCTTTCAAAGACCTTAGATAGGCAGGGCATGATGGATATCGGTCTGTAGCAGTTTGGGTCCAGGGTGTCTCCCCTTTGAAGAAGGGGATGACTGCGGCAGCTTTCCAATCCTTGGGGATCTCAGACGATATGAAAGTAAGCTTGCATTTGACCCCCCCACCCCTACCCCCCATGATATGCGGTTGTCCCACCTAGCAATCTTGATATGAATGTACTAACAGTAAGTCGCACTGCGAGATGACTAAAATGCAAATGCATGAGTCAAACACTCCTGACCTCACACACTCCTCATCAACAACTGCTGGCACTTCAAAACATCATCAACTCACTCAATGACTGATCGAGTTGTCTCCCTACATCTCAATTTTCACTCTCCAGAGAAACTTCAGACTTTGAGTTTCTGAGATGCTTCTTTCTCTCTCCCTCTCCCTCTCCCAGGCTCATCCTCTCCCTCTCTCTCTCCCTCTCTCTCTCCCAGGCTCATCCTCTCCCTCTCTCTCTCCCTCTCCCTCTCTCTCTCCCTCTCTCTCCCAGGCTCATCCTCTCCCTCTCCCTCTCCCTCTCTCTCTCCCTCTCTCTCCCAGGCTCATCCTCTCCCTCTCTCTCTCCCTCTCCCTCTCTCTCTCCCAGGCTCATCCTCTCCCTCTCCCAGGCTCATCCTCTCCCTCTCTCTCTCCCTCTCCCTCTCTCTCTCCCTCTCTCTCCCAGGCTCATCCTCTCCCTCTCCCTCTCCCAGGCTCATCCTCTCCCTCTCTCTCTCCCTCTCCCTCTCTCTCTCCCTCTCCCTCTCTCTCTCCCAGGCTCATCCTCTCCCTCTCTCTCTCCCTCTCCCTCTCTCTCTCCCAGGCTCATCCTCTCCCTCTCTCTCTCCCTCTCCCTCTCTCTCTCCCAGGCTCTTCCTCTCCCTCTCTCTCTCCCTCTCCCTCTCTCTCTCCCAGGCTCATCCTCTTCCTCTCTCTCTCTCTCTCCCTCTCCCTCTCCCACGCTCATCCTCTCCCTCTCTCTCTCTCTCTCTCCCTCTCCCTCTCCCAGGCTCATCCTCTCCCTCTCCCTCTCCCAGGCTCATCCTCTCCCTCTCCCAGGCTCATCCTCTCCCTCTCCCTCTCCCAGGCTCATCCTCTCCCTCTCTCAGGCTCATCCTCTCCCTCTCCCAGGCTCATCCTCTCCCTCTCCCAGGCTCATCCTCTCCCTCTCCCAGGCTCATCCTCTCCCTCTCTCAGGCTCATCCTCTCCCTCTCCCAGGCTCATCCTCTCCCTCTCCCAGGCTCATCCTCTCCCTCTCCCAGGCTCATCCTCTCCCTCTCCCTACCAGCTGTCACTGTCTGACGCCAGAAATAAACGTTCATCCCTGTTTACCAAATTTCAAAACGCCTTAGCAAAACCGAAACCTATTTAAAGGTAACAGCGCTCCCTGTTGCCCCCTTAACCACGTCCTCTACCGACATCCTCAGACGTGAATGGATGTCAAATACTACTTGCATCATGTGTGACCTGGCTGCGTAAGCATCTGCCTCAGATTCTAAAGTTTACAAGTTCTAATACAGAGATAGAAAGTAATGGGGGGTTTTTGGTGGGTTTTAGCCTATACCTGAACTTAACCCTTACCTTAAAAATGCACATTTGTGACTGGGTGATCGTGGTGGTGTGAGAAGAGTGAGAGGAGAGGAGAGGAGAGGAGACATCAGTTGATTGGTTCTCTTAATCATGTTCAGGACTGCTGACGGGGGCTCAATAAAGCTTGGACAGTTTGAAAAAATTAGCAAGATGCTACAACTGCAATCTCATATCAACTAGCTTTCACTGTCTCATGTCAGAGACATCCATGTTTCTTAAACGTCAAATTTCAAAAGTTGTTCCAAACGTAACATTTAGAAGTGTTTCAGGTTAAGTTAAGGCATTGACTCAGAATTCTCTAACATGCAAGATACCCCCTCCGCGTAAGATGCTTACCCCTCCCCGTAAGATGCTTACCCCTCCCAGTAAGATGCTTATCCCCTCCCCGTAAGATGCTTATCCCCTCCCCGTAAGATGCTTACCCCTCCCCGTAAGATGCTTACCCCCTTCCAGTAAGATGCTTATCCCCTCCCAGTAAGATGCTTACCCCCTCCCAGTAAGATGCTTATCCCCTCCCAGTAAGATGCTTACCCCCTCCCAGTAAGATGCTTACCCCTCCCAGTAAGATGCTTACCCCTCCCAGTAAGATGCTTACCCCCTCCCAGTAAGATGCTTACCCCGTCCCAGTAAGATGCTTACCCCTCCCAGTAAGATGCTTACCCCTCCCAGTAAGATGCTTACTCCCCTCCCAGTAAGATGCTTACCCCCTCCCAGTAAGATGCTTATCCCCTCCCAGTAAGATGCTTATCCCCTCCCAGTAAGATGCTTACCCCTCCCAGTAAGATGCTTACCCCCTCCCAGTAAGATGCTTACCCCTCCCAGTAAGATGCTTACCCCTCCCAGTAAGGTGCTTATCCCCTCCCAGTAAGATGCTTACCCCCTCCCATTAAGATGCTTATCCCCTCCCAGTAAGATGCTTATCCCCTCCCCGTAAGATGCTTATCCCTCCCAGTAAGATGCTTACCCCTCCCAGTAAGATGCTTATCCCCTCCCGTAAGATGCTTATCCCCTCCCAGTAAGATGCTTACCCCTCCCATTAAGATGCTTATCCCCTCCCAGTAAGATGCTTATCCCCTCCCCGTAAGATGCTTATCCCCGCCCCAGTAAGATGCTTATCCCCTCCCCGTAAGATGCTTATCCCCTCCCAGTAAGATGCTTACCCCTCCCAGTAAGATGCTTATCCCTCCCAGTAAGATGCTTACCCCTCCCAGTAAGATGCTTATCCTCCCCAGTAAGATGCTTACCCCTCCCAGTAAGATGCTTATCCCCTCCCAGTAAGATGCTTACCCTCCCAGTAAGATGCTTATCCCCTCCCAGTAAGATGCTTACCCCTCCCAGTAAGATGCTTACTCCCTCCCAGTAAGATGCTTACCCTCCCAGTAAGATGCTTATCCCCTCCCAGTAAGATGCTTACCCCCTCCCAGTAAGATGCTTACCCCCTCCCAGTAAGATGCTTATCCCTCCCAGTAAGATGCTTACCCCTCCCAGTAAGATGCTTATCCCCTCCCAGTAAGATGCTTACCCCTCCCAGTAAGATGCTTATCCCCTCCCAGTAAGATGCTTACCCCCTCCCAGTAAGATGCTTACCCCCTCCCAGTAAGATGCT
>NW_027016765.1:0-15584 GCF_036934945.1 Oncorhynchus masou masou
TGGGTGGAAATATGGTTTACGGAAGGAAGGATTATGGGAAGGAAGCGATGGTATAGTCAATATCAGAACATCAGCACTCAGTAATGTGGTCATACAGTCAGTCTATGGTTGTGGCCATACAGTCAGTCTATGGTTGTGGTCATACAGTCAGTCTATGGTTGTGACAGTATGGTCAGTCTATGGTTGTGGTCATACAGTCAGTCTATGGTTGTGACAGTGTGGTCAGTCTATGGTTGTGACAGTTTATTTATTGATTTTATTTTACCTTTATTTAACCAGGCAAGTCATTATTTAACCAGGCATTTTCAATGACGGCCTGGGAACAGTGGGTTAACTGCCTGTTCAGGGGCAGAACGACAGATTTGTACCTTGTCAGCTCGGGGGTTCGCAACCTTCCGGTTACTAGTCCAACGCTCTAACCACTAGGCTACCCTGCCGCACCTAGTGTGACAGTGTGGTCAGTCTATGGTTGTGACAGTGTGGTCATTGCATGATCACGGTCCTCTCCTCACAAACCCTCTCTAACTGCATGTGGTATTGCACGTAGATAAAATAGAGGTCCTCTCATTCTGCAAGTGTTTAGTGAATGACGAGGAGGAGGGTACACAGGCTAAGATGGTTCAGTGAAGTGAACCCTGAATTCTACAAATGTTCAAAAATCCATGGTTGCTGGCCATTGTTGACTTTTAGTTTTTAATCTTTTACAAAACATGTCAAATCTGTGAAAATATGTGTTCCTTTTTATGATTTGACATTCATTGTTTTTATTAAAATGTTCAGAATGTAACGTGGAAGATATGGGGTCCAATGTTCACACATAACGAGGACGATATGGGGTCCAATGTTCACCCATAACGGGGAAGATATGGGGTCCAATGTTCACACATAACGAGGACGATATGGGGTCCAGTGTTCACCCATAACGAGGAAGATATGGGGTCCAATGTTTACACATAACGAGGAAGATATGGGGTCCAATGTTCACCCATAACGAGGAAGATATGGGGTCCAATGTTCACCCATAACGAGGAAGATATGGGGTCCAGTGTTCACCCATAACGAGGAAGATATGGGGTCCAATGTTCACCCATAACGAGGAAGATATGGGGTCCAATGTTCACCCATAACGAGGAAGATATGGGGTCCAATGTTCACACATAACGAGGAAGATATGTGGTCCAATGTTCACCCATAACGAGGAAGATATGGGGTCCAATGTTCACCCATAACGAGGAAGATATGGGGTCCAATGTTCACCCATAACGAGGAAGATATGGGGTCCAATGTTCACACATAACGAGGAAGATATGGGGTCCAATGTTCACACATAACGAGGAAGATATGGGGTCCAATGTTCACACATAACGAGGAAGATATGGGGTCCAGTGTTCACCCATAACGAGGAAGATATGGGGTCCAATGTTCACCCATAACGAGGAAGATATGGGGTCCAGTGTTCACCCATAACGAGGAAGATATGGGGTCCAATGTTCACCCATAACGAGGAAGATATGGGGTCCAATGTTCACACATAACGAGGAAGATTTTTTTGGTCCAATGTTCACCCATAACGAGGAAGATATGGGGTCCAATGTTCACCCATAACGAGGAAGATATGGGGTCCAATGTTCACACATAACGAGGAAGATATGGGGTCCAGTGTTCACCCATAACGAGGAAGATATGGGGTCCAATGTTCACCCATAACGAGGAAGATATGGGGTCCAGTGTTCACCCATAACGAGGAAGATATGGGGTCCAATGTTCACCCATAACGAGGAAGATATGGGGTCCAATGTTCACACATAACGAGGAAGATATGGGGTCCAATGTTCACCCATAACGAGGAAGATATGGGGTCCAATGTTCACCCATAACGAGGAAGATATGGGGTCCAATGTTCACCCATAACGAGGAAGATATGGGGTCCAATGTTCACCCATAACGAGGAAGATATGGGGTCCAATGTTCACCCATAACGAGGAAGATATGGGGTCCAATGATCTCACCCATGAGGAAGATATGGGGTCAATATTCACCCATAACGAGGAAGATATAGGGTCCAGTATTCACCCATAGCGAGGAAGATATGGATAAACAGCTGTCTCTGATTGGGAACCATATCAGGCCAACGTGAACATACAAAAAACCTAGATGACCCGCCCTAGTCACTATCACGCCCCAACCAACACAGAGAATAAACAGCTTACTATGATCCAGGGCGTGACACCCATACAGACTTGAAATCATTGGCACTCTTCAAATGGAACATAATGGCACAATAATGTTTACATATCTTGCATTACTGCATCTCACTTATACTTATATACTGTATTTTATTTCATTGTTTATCTATTACTCTTGCCTGTACGCTCTGTCATTGCTCATCCATATATTTATATGTATATATTCTCATTCTATTCCTTTACTTAGATTTATTGTGTAAAGGGTAGTTGTTGTGGAATTGTTAGTTATTGCTGCAATCGGAACTAGAAGCACAAACATTTCGCTACACTCGCAATATCATCTGCTAACCATGTGTATGTGACCAATAACATGTATTAATTATTAATATTCATTTATTATTAATACAATTTGATTTGATTTGTGTGGAAGCACCTGTTTTCAATATTCTTTGTGTCTCTCATGTACTCAAATGTTTATTTTATTTCGGCAGTTACCTAGGCTGGAGCTCTGTGGAGAACTATGTCATAGATGATCAAGGACCGAGAGACAAATAAACAGAGACTCTGACCGAGAGACTGATAAACAGCTACTATCTCCGGTCCATCAGACTGTTAAACAGACATCACTAGTGAGCCTCTGCCTTTATACTCTGAACCTTAGTCACTATTAATAGCTGGCTGTCACCCGGTACTCTACCCTGCACCTCAGAGACTGCTGCCCTCTGTACATACTGTAGAGCCATTGAACACTGGGCACCTTAACAATGCTTTCATACTTTACCCAATTCATATGTATATCCTGTATTCTAGTTCATCCTATATAACTACTGCTGTCCACTTCATATGTATATCCTGTATTCTAGTCATGGTTCATCCTATATAACTACTGCTGTCCACTTCATATATTTATATACTGTATTCTAGTCATGGTTCATCCTATATAACTACTGCTGTCCACTTCATATGTATATCCTGTATTCTAGTTCATCCTATATAACTACTGCTGTCCACTTCATATGTATATACTGTATTCTAGTCATGGTTCATCCTATATAACTACTGCTGTCCACTTCATATGTATATACTGTATTCTAGTTCATCCTATATAACTACTGCTGTCCACTTCTTATGTATATACTGTATTCTAGTTCATCCTATATAACTACTGCTGTCCACTTCTTATGTATATACTGTATTCTAGTTCATCCTATATAACTACTGCTGTCCACTTCATATGTATATACTGTATTCTAGTCATGGTTCATCCTATATAACTACTGTTGTCCACTTCATATGTATATACTGTATTCTAGTCATGGTTCATCCTATATAATGCTGTCCACTTCATATGTATATACTGTATTCTAGTTCATCCTATATAACTACTGCTGTCCACTTCATATGTATATACTGTATTGTAGTCATGGTTCATCCTATATAACTACTGCTGTCCACACCTTTTCTATCCATGCACTGTCAATATTGACTATACACACACCAATCACATACATATATACGTATTTAAATTCTGGACTCTTATTGCTCGTTCTGATATTGATCATTCTGATATGTATTTTGGACAATGTGTATATTGTTATTGTATTGCTAGATATTGCTGCATTGTTAAAGGTAGAAATATAATCGTTATCGTTGCACCTGCGCTAAAATCTGCAACACTGTGTTCGAGACCAATAAACGTTGGTTTGATTTGCACTATAGAGTTACATTGACACCTACAGGTCTGCTATGGTACTGTTTCCCTAATTAACGTTGCAATCACATCCATATTACGTATATGCGTTGCGCGACCTGACACCTGTTCACTGTGTTTACCACTGACCACTGCAGAGGGTTTATGGATCATAGAAACAGAAGCCCTTCATAAAAAGTGAATATGTTCTGGATGGTTCCCGTCCTCCTATGACGTATCATCAAAACACTCGTGACCACTCAATAAATCCATGTTTGACAGCGTAATGGTAAAATGCCCAAATAACGACAATTATTGAAACATATTTTAAGTCTTGTTGAATACTCGTTTCTGACTGGCTTGAAGGACATTCTAGCAGGGTATTCTGGCAGGGGGGGCGTGCTTTTGGCACAACACCGGCGCACAGGAGGTTGGTGGCACCTTAATTGAAGAGGATGGGCTCGTGATGGCTGGAGCAGAATTTAATTGGTATCAAATAACATGGTTTCCATGTGTTTGATGCCATTCCATTGGCTCCGTTCCAGCTCTCATTATGAGTCCTCCTCTCAGCCTCCACTGAGCCAGAACCATCTATTTATTTGTATCTATATATTATTGCTGTTGTTTTTCCTGAGCTTTGTTTACCATGTACTATTGTTACTAGTTATAGTGGATAAAGATTTAAACAGGTAGCCTAGCGGTTAGAGCGTTGGACAATCAACCGGAAGGTTGCTGGTTCGATTACCTGGAGCCGAAGAGGTGTAGAGTCTGTCGATGTTCCCTTTGAGCAAGGCACTTAAGTTAACTCTAATTTACCCCAGGGGTGCTGTACTACTGTGGCTGACCCTGTAATAAAAACACATTTCACTGCACCTACCTGGTGTATGTGACAATAAAATGTAAATATTTGGAAATATATATATTTTCTTTTACCATTTTCATTTTGTGTGGAGATTGATGTTGGCAGATCTGTGTTGTATGTAGCTGACAGGTTGAGGAGACAATTTTCCGCTCTGACGACAACACATTCTATTCTGTGAAGCTTATCTCGTTGGAGCAGGACTTTTTCCTGCCTGTGACCGACCGAGATCTGTGTTGTAACGTTGACGAATCCATGGCCTCAGTAGTTGACCCTCCATCCGAGTGCCCCATGTACCCCTCTATTGCTGCTGCCTCAGGTGCGCCAGGCCTGGGCCTGTGAGTTTGTGGAGTGTCCTATGAAGACAGCAGCTGCACAGGGCCAGACTGACATCGACTCCACTAACATGGTCAGTAAGAGGATAAAGTGCTTATGATCTACAAGAATAGTGTTCAACAAGAACAGTGTTCAACAAGAATAGTGTTCAACAAGAACAGTGTTCAACAAGAATAGTGTTCAACAAGAATAGTGTTCAACAAGAACAGTGTTCAACAAGAATAGTGTTCAACAAGAACAGTGTTCAACAAGAATAGTGTTCAACAAGAATAGTGTTCAACAAGAACAGTGTTCAACAAGAATAGTGTTCAACAAGAATAGTGAAGGGAAAGGCTTGATGTGGGGAAAATCCACTTTATAAAAGCTGATTAAAAAGGGAAACAGTTTCAACATGTTGGCTAATGTTATTATCATCCCCCCCCATCCAACTCCCAGCTCCAGACCAACTCGCCCCCCTGCCAATGAACAGAGAGGAGTCTAAGATCCCAGGGGCTGGAACCAATAAGAACCAGGTCTACTCCTCGGTACAGACGTTCTGGAATAGCCAGGAAGGTTAAGGCTCAGGAAAGGTTAAGACTCAGGAAAGGTTAAGACTCAGGAAGGTTAAGACTCAGGAAGGTTAAGACTCAGGAAAGGTTAAGACTCAGGAAAGGTTAAGACTCAGGGAAAGGTTAAGACTCAGGAAAGGTTAAGACTCAGGAAGGTTAAGACTCAGGGAAGGTTAAGACTCAGGAAAGGTTAAGACTCAGGAAAGGTTAAGACTCAGGGAAAGGTTAAGACTCAGGAAAGGTTAAGACTCAGGAAAGGTTAAAGGTTCAGGAAAGGTTAAGACTCAGGAAAGGTTAAGACTCAGGAAAGGTTAAGGCTCAGGAAAGGTTAAGACTCAGGAAAGGTTAAGACTCAGGAAAGGTTAAAGGTTCAGGAAAGGTTAAGACTCAGGAAAGGTTAAGACTCAGGAAAGGTTAAAGGTTCAGGAAAGGTTAAGACTCAGGAAAGGTTAAGGCTCAGGAAATGAAAGGTTAAGGCTCAGGAAAGGTTAAGACTCAGGAAAGGTTAAGACTCAGGAAAGGTTAAAGGTTCAGGAAAGGTTAAGACTCAGGAAAGGTTAAGACTCAGGAAAGGTTAAAGGTTCAGGAAAGGTTAAGACTCAGGAAAGGTTAAGGCTCAGGAAAGGTTAAGACTCAGGAAAGGTTAAAGGTTCAGGAAAGGTTAAGACTCAGGAAAGGTTAAGGCTCAGGAAATGAAAGGTTAAGGCTCAGGAAAGGTTAAGACTCAGGAAAGGTTAAGACTCAGGAAAGGTTAAGGCTCAGGAAAGGTTAAGACTCAGGAAAGGTTAAGGCTCAGGAAAGGTTAAGGCTCAGGAAAGGTTAAGGCTCAGGAAAGGTTAAGACTCAGGAAAGGTTAAGACTCAGGAAAGGTTAAGACTCAGGAAAGGTTAAGGCTCAGGAAAGGTTAAGGCTCAGGAAAGGTTAAGACTCAGGAAAGGTTAAGGCTCAGGAAAGGTTAAGACTCAGGAAAGGTTAAGGCTCAGGAATGGTTAAGACTCAGGAAAGGTCAAGACTCAGGAAATGAAAGGTTAAGGCTCAGGAAAGGTTAAGACTCAGGAAAGGTTAAGACTCAGGAAAGGTTAAGACTCAGGAAAGGTTAAGGCTCAGGAAAGGTTAAGGCTCAGGAAAAAGGTTAAGACTCAGGAAAGGTTAAGACTCAGGAAAGGTTAAGGCTCAGGAAAGGTTAAGACTCAGGAAAGGTTAAGGCTCAGGAAAGGTTAAGGCTCAGGAAAGGTTAAGACTCAGGAAGGTTAAGACTCAGGAAAGGTTAAGACTCAGGAAAGGTTAAGGCTCAGGAAAGGTTAAGACTCAGGAAAGGTTAAGGCTCAGGAAAGGTTAAGACTCAGGAAAGGTTAAGACTCAGGAAAGGTTAAGACTCAGGAAAGGTTAAGGCTCAGGAAAGGTTAAGGCTCAGGAAAGGTTAAGACTCAGGAAAGGTTAAGACTCAGGAAAGGTTAAGACTCAGGAAGGTTAAGACTCAGGAAGGTTAAGGCTCAGGAAAGGTTAAGGCTCAGGAAAGGTTAAGGCTCAGGAAATGAAAGGTTAAGGCTCAGGAAGGTTAAGACTCAGGAAAGGTTAAGGTTCAGGAAAGGTTAAGACTCAGGAAAGGTTAAGACTCAGGAAAGGTTAAGGCTCAGGAAAGGTTAAGGCTCAGGAAAGGTTAAGACTCAGGAAAGGTTAAGACTCAGGAAAGGTTAAGACTCAGGAAAGGTTAAGGCTCAGGAAAGGTTAAGACTCAGGAAAGGTTAAGGCTCAGGAAAGGTTAAGACTCAGGAAAGGTTAAGACTCAGGAAAGGTTAAGACTCAGGAAAGGTTAAGGCTCAGGAAAGGTTAAGGCTCAGGAAAGGTTAAGACTCAGGAAAGGTTAAGACTCAGGAAAGGTTAAGACTCAGGAAAGGTTAAGACTCAGGAAAGGTTAAGGCTCAGGAAAGGTTAAGGCTCAGGAAAGGTTAAGGCTCAGGAAATGAAAGGTTAAGGCTCAGGAAAGGTTAAGACTCAGGAAAGGTTAAGACTCAGGAAAGGTTAAGACTCAGGAAAGGTTAAGACTCAGGAAAGGTTAAGGCTCAGGAAAGGTTAAGGCTACATTGATGATGTTAGATAGGCTTACATCGTACTACAGTCATGCTATTTACAAAGGGTTAAACCTTCTAAGAAGCTGTATTGAAGGGTGGAGAGCTCTTTTGTGAACAGTGCTTACGATGTGTTCTGACTGCAATGTTTTCTGTTACGTCTGTGACATCATGGTGATCTCTCATATAGCTCTTGCGCAGAGCGTGCCATGACTAGGAAAATGAAATATCACCAATCAGAGGAGGATAGAGGAAAAATCCGACACTTTTCTTTTTGTAGAAATGTTATAATTGTTTTTGTTCTAGGTTTTTTGAGCTTTCAATATTCAATATCTCTTACACAAAGCGTGCCATGACTATGAACTTGATATGTAAAATTGCTATGTGTCACCTGAGTGGCTTTGGTTGTTGTTGCTGGAAACATTCACTAGTCTGTGGCATGAAGTCTGTTGGCCTGTATGTCTGTGCTTTCAAGAAGCAGGAGACAACACAGTGCAGGACTGTGGCTTAAAACAGCAGAAAACAATTTACTTCCCCACCACCAGGTGGCACTGAAGGGAAGATGACCTGGGGCAACAAGACATGTCCACACCATCAAGATCCACAACACCAACAACAAGCACGCCAGGTGAGGAGAAATGGGCGGCAGGGTAGCCTAGTGGTTGGAGTGTAGAGGTGGTAGGGTAGCCTAGTGGTTAGAGTGTAGAGGTGGTAGGGTAGCCTAGTGGTTAGAGTGTAGAGGCGGCAGGGTAGACTAGTGGTTAGAGTGTAGAGGCGGCAGGGTAGCCTAGTGGTTAGAGTGTAGAGGAGGCAGGGTAGCCTAGTGGTTAGAGTGTAGAGGTGGCAGGGTAGCCTAGTGGTTTGAGTGTAGAGGTGGCAGCTAGCCTAGTGGTTAGAGTGTAGAGGTGGCAGGGTGGCCTAGTGGTTAGAGTGTAGAGGAGGCAGGGTAGCCTAGTGGTTAGAGTGTAGAGGTGGCAGGGTAGCCTAGTGGTTTGAGTGTAGAGGTGGTAGGGTAGCCTAGTGGTTAGAGTGTAGAGGCGGCAGGGTAGCCTAGATGTTGACATCTAAACTAGGTTATCTAGGATGTTGACATCTAAACTAGGTTAACTGTAGGATGTTGACATCTAAACTAGGTTAACTAGGATGTTGACATCTAAACTAGGTTAACTGTAGGATGTTGACATCTAAACTAGGTTAACTGTAGGATGTTGACATCTAAACTAGGTTAACTAGGATGTTGACATCTAAACTAGGTTAACTGTAGGATGTTGACATCTAAACTAGGTTAACTAGGATGTTGACATCTAAACTAGGTTAACTGTAGGATGTTGACATCTAAACTAGGTTAACTGTAGCATGTTGACATCTAAACTAGGTTAACTAGGATGTTGACATCTAAACTAGGTTATCTAGGATGTTGACATCTAAACTAGGTTAACTGTAGGATGTTGACATCTAAACTAGGTTAACTAGCATGTTGACATCTAAACTAGGTTTACTAGCATGTTGACATCTAAACTAGGTTTACTAGCATGTTGACATCTAAACTAGGTTTACTAGCATGTTGACATCTAAACTAGGTTAACTAGGATGTTAACATCTAAAATAGGTTAACTAGGATGTTGACATCTAAACTAGGTTAACTAGGATGTTGACATCTAAACTAGGTTAACTGTAGCATGTTGACATCTAAACTAGGTTTACTAGCATGTTGACATCTAAACTAGGTTAACTGTAGCATGTTGACATCTAAACTAGGTTAACTGTAGCATGTTGACATCTAAACTAGGTTAACTGTAGCATGTTGACATCTAAACTAGGTTAACTGTAGCATGTTGACATCTAAACTAGGTTAACTGTAGCATGTTGACATCTAAACTAGGTTAACTGTAGCATGTTGACATCTAAACTAGGTTAACTGTAGGATGTTGACATCTAAACTAGGTTAACTAGGATGTTGACATCTAAACTAGGTTTACTAGGATGTTGACATCTAATCTAGAGATTTTTGCAATTCGTTCCAGTCACAGGCAGCAGAGAACTGGAACGAGAACTGGGTGTCCTGCTTCGTTTTAAATGGAACCCATTCCTAGGTATTCTCTATGGGCGCTGGTCAACAGCAGGTAGTATCCCAAACAGCACCCTATTCCCTGTGTAGTACTACACAGGGAATAGGGTGCTGTTTGGGATACTACCTCTGTTGTGTTCAATGTAGGAGGGCTGATGTTCTGTGATGTGGACTCAGGCTCAACCAAAATGTTCACTCGTGTGAATATCCCTGTTGTGATATTAGTGGTCAAATCGCCACCCTGCAGCTATAGTTGGCAATGAAAACTCTGTTAACACCCAGCTACAAAGGCCTTAAGGCTTTTAAAAGCTTTAGCATTTTTGTTTGGACCTGATATTGTCAGATTGTCATATGAGACCCCGCTGTTTCATGGGTTGTGATTGAAGGGGCAGAGAGAGGGGCAGAGAGAGGGGCAGAGAGAGGGGCAGAGAGAGGGGCAGAGGGGGGCAGAGAGAGACACAGAGGGGGGGCAGAGAGAGACAGAGGGGGCAGAGAGAGACACAGAGGGGGCAGAGAGACACAGAGGGGGCAGAGAGAGACACAGAGGGGGGCAGAGAGAGACACAGAGGGGTGCAGAGAGGGAGACTGAGGGGTGCAGAGAGAGACACAGAGGGGTGCAGAGAGAGAAACAGAGGGGAGCAGAGAGAGACACAGAGGGGAGCAGAGAGAGACACAGAGGGGGGCAGAGAGAGACACAGAGGGGGCAGAGAGAGACACAGAGGGGCAGAGAGAGACACAGAGGGGGCAGAGAGAGACAGAGAGAGGGGCAGAGAGAGACACAGAGGGGCGGGAGAGAGAGAGATAGAGAGGGGGCAGAGAGAGAGAATGGGGCAGAGAGAGAGGGGCAGAGAGAGATAGACAGGGAGAGAGAGGCAGAGAGAGACAGAGTGGCAGAGAGAAAGGGGCAGAGAAAGAGAGATAGAGAGAGACAGGGAGAGAGGGGCAGAGAAAGAGACAAGGGGCAGAGAGAGAGAGATAGAGAGAGACAGGGAGAGACAGAGTGGCAGAGAGAGAGGGGCAGAGAAAGAGAGATAGAGAGAGACAGGGAGAGAGAGGCAGAGAGAGAGACAGAGGGGCAGAGAAAGAGAAAGAGGGGCAGAGAAAGAGACAGAGGGGCAGAGAGAGGCAGAGCAACAGAGAGGGCAGAGAGAGACACAGAGGGGCAGAGAGAGAGAGACACAGAGAGGCAGAGCGACAGAGAGGGGCAGAGAGAGAGAGACAGAGGGGCAGAGAGAGAGACAGAGAGAGAGAGAGAGGGAGAGGGGCAGAGAGAGACAGACAGACAAAGAGAGACAGAGGGACAGGGACAGAGAGAGATGGGGACAGAGAAGGATAGAGAGAAAGAGAGATGGGGACAGAGATAGGGAGAGAAAGGGGCAGAGAGAAAGACAGACAAACAAAGAGAGACAGAGGGACAGGGACAGAGAGAGATGGGGACAGAGAAGGATAGAGAGAAAAAGAGATGGGGACAGAGATAGGGAGAGAAAGGGGCAGAGAGAGAGACAGACAAACAAAGAGAGACAGAGGGACAGGGACAGAGAGATGGGGACAGAGAAGGATAGAGAGAAAGAGAGATGGGGACAGAGAAGGATAGAGAGAAAGAGAGATGGGGACAGAGAAGGATAGAGAGAAAGAGAGATGGGGACAGAGATAGGGAGAGAAAGGGACAGAGAGAGAGAGAGAGGGTTTGGGAAAGTAAATGTGAAATGAGTGTCAGGTTTTCTATTGAGAAGTAATCAGTCCAGTTTCCAATTTGTGCACTCAGCTTATTGCACAATCTGGAGCAATGAGACTCAGACTTTTACGGTTGAATAGGTGAGCTCTTGAGTGGTGCAGCGGGCTAAGGCACTGCATTTCAGAGCTAGCCGTGTCACTATAGACTCTGGTTCAAATCCAGGCTGTATCACAACTGTCTGTGATTTGGCAGCCCTTTAGGGAGGTGCACAATTCGTCCAGCGTCATTAGGGTTTAGCTGGGCTAGGCCGTCATTGTAAAATAGAATTTGTTCTTAACTGGCGAGCCTAGTTAAATAAAGGTAGGCTCTCCTCCAGGTACGACGAAAGTCTTTATCCGGGTCTTACCTTCAAACCTGATACTTATAGTACGAACTGGTACTGGCTGCCTCAGCTGACCCGGGCCAACTACGAGATGCCATCTCCCAAGGAGCCTCCATCGGGAGGCACGAGGAACTGCTTTGTGGCCTTATGGAGGGGGTCCAAACGTTGACTGAACACCATGACCCAGACATTTTGCTGGAGTGGGTTCTTTGGGAGGCAGTCAACCATGGTGGTAACCACACAGCCCCTCAGTAACCCAGCTGCTAGCAGCGCCATCTCATCGGTCACTCCAACTTCTCGTGAACCCCCCCGTCCAACGGCCAGTCGGAGCGAGCCAACCAGGATCTGGAGGCTACTCTGCACTGCCTGGTCTCCGCCAACCCCTCCTCCTGGAGCCAGCAGCTGGTGTGGGTCGAATACGCCCGCAACACCCTTCCCTGCGCTTCCACGGGCCTATCTCCTTTTGAGTGATCCCTGGGGTATCAGCCCCCACTCTTCCCGGAGCAGGAGGAAGAGGTCGGCGTTCCTTCTGCCCAGATGTTTGTCTGCCGCTTTCGTCGTACCTGGAGGAGAGCCTGGTCGGCCCTTCTCAAGACCACCTCCAGTTATTGGGCCTGTTGTTCTGCTCACGGCCTGGGCATATGTCCTTCTCGCTCTCTTTAGGGTTGGGCCTGTTGTTCTGCTCACGGCCTGGGCATATGTCCTTCTCACTCTCTTTATGGTTGGGCCTGTTGTTCTGCTCACGGCCTGGGCATATGTCCTCTCACTCTCTTTAGGGGTTGGGCCTGTTGTTCTGCTCACGGCCTGGGCATATGTCCTTCTCGCTCCTCTTTAGGGTTGGGCCTGTTGTTCTGCTCACGGCCTGGGCATATGTGTTTCTCGCTCTCTTTAGGTGTTGCGCCTGTTGTTCTGCTCACGGCCTGGGCATATGTCCTTCTCGCTCTCTTTAGGGTTGGGCCTGTTGTTCTGCTCATGGCCTGGGCATATGTCCTTCTCACTCTCTTTAGGGTTGGGCCTGTTGTTCTGCTCACGGCCTGGGCATATGTCCTTCTCGCTCTCTTTAGGGTTGGGCCTGTTGTTCTGCTCACGGCCTGGGCATATGTCCTTCTCACTCTCTTTAGCGTTGGGCCTGTTGTTCTGCTCACGGCCTGGGCATATGTCCTTCTCGCTCTCTTTAGTTCTCTATCTTTCTCTCTTGCTCTCTCTCTTTCAGTTAAATTCAAATTGCTTTATTGGCATGATGTAACAATGTACATATTGCCAAAGTGTACTTTGGAAATTAAGTTATTTAAATTACAATATTAACATAATTAAAATACTAATAATAAAACTACTAATAATAATCAAGATATTCAATGGGACAATCAGTACCGAAAATAACCATACAATGGACAATAACAATGGCATAGAGGACATGGTTAGTCTGTCAGACACTATCCTTCCTCTTATGGCATTTAGCAATGTAGTGCGCTGTCAACCCACAGTTATCTGCTTCTTCCCCCAACAGGATGGATAGTCTATTCTCATCAGCGAGGTCTTTGAAACCTTAAATAAGGGTTTCAAATTTGGGGAAATTACATTCTCTTGTTGTTTTTTTGTTGTCTGGAAATGCAGCTCTGTCTCAGGTTCTGCTGTTGTTCAGTGGTTGCCCAACCTTTCCTCTACCGGGTGCCAGGTTCTGCTGTTGTTCAGTGGTTGCCCAAGCTTTCCTCTACAGGGAGCCAGGTTCTGCTGTTGTTCAGTGGTTGCCCAACCTTTCCTCTACCGGGAGCCAGGTTCTGCTGTTGTTCAGTGGTTGCCCAACCTTTCCTCTACCGGGAGCCAGGTTCTGCTGTTGTTCAGTGGTTGCCCAAGCTTTCCTCTACCGGGAGCCAGGTTTGTCTCTGTCTACCTTTCTTAATGGCATGGCTGTTCTCCCTGAGTACTTTGAACTCAGCCACAGGACCAGCTGGATGAGGGGACTTTCTTTACTCAGCTCTTGGCATTGCAGGGCTTGGTTATGATATGAGAGGGGAACACTGTATTTTAGATGTTTCCAAAAATGTAATTGCTCTTTTGGTGTTTTTCTTTTTTGTGGATATTGGCCTTGTTTGTAGTTTTCCTCTGGACATGGGCAAGCTTACAGAACTCTGCATGCAGGGTTCAGTGGGGTGTTTGCCCCATTGGGTGAAATCTTGCTTTGCAAGTGGACCCACATCTCACTGCCATAAAGTGTAATTGATTTTCAATTTCAATTGGGTTTTTATTGAAGTAGAATGCCCTTTCTCTCTCAGTTCAGTTGAGCTTATTTTTAAACCTATGTAATTGTAGTGTGTACAGTACCCTATATATAAACCTAAGTGATTGTAGTGTGACTATGCTCTCTGGAAAACATAGCACATATGTATGTCAAACCACCACAAAGAGCACAGGCGATATGCAGCCATTTTTATAACAAAAGATGCAATCACAAAGCAAGATTAAAGAAAAATAATTAACTCAACTAACCTTAACTAACCTTTTGAAAATCTTCATCAGATGACCGTAATAGGACATGTTACACAGTACATTTATGCGTTTTTTCAATAATATACCATTTATATCCATAAATCTCCGTTTGTATTGACGCCATGTTCAAAAAATGCTAAAAAATGTCCGGAGAAATTATAGATAACTCCGGTAGATAGCATGAATAACAGCAATACACATCATAAACTTTGACTAAATATACATATTCTACATATAGTTAATATTTTTGTCAATTTCAGTTTTGTTTCTTTTTCAGTTTGCCTGAATATAATGTTGATATTTTTTGTATGCCTTAGTTACTGGGAGTGGATGTGTTATCTAAGGGTGTTTGGATTTTTTGTTACTAGTTCTGGCATTCGTCCGTGCTGTTTTGCTGATTTTGTACAGCGTACTGGGCTGCGAATGTGTGGTTGTTTCCATGTCTGTCTTTTTGAGGAACAAGGTAATTTGTCTGTGATTGACGATGAATGAGCTGAGAGAGAAAGGGTCAATGTCTGTGATCATATAGTCTACTGTGCTCTGGCCAAGAGGTGAGCAGGAGGTGAATCTCCCCAAAGACTCCCCCCCTAACCTACCATTGACAAAGTACAGACCCAGGCTTCTACAGAGATGCAACAGATCCCTTCCGTTGTTGTTGACGGTGGTCACTGTTGTTTCTATGGGGAGATGAAGACGGTTAGAGACACTATGACCTGTAATGAAGCTGTCCCCTCGTGTGGTCTGTCACTGTTGTTTCTATGGGGGAGACGAAGACGGTTAGAGACACTATGACCTGTAATGAAGCTGTCCCCTCGTGTGGTCTGTCACTGATGTTTCTATGGGGGAGATGAAGACGGTTAGAGACACTATGGCCTGTAATAAAGCTGTCCCCTCGTGTGGTCTGTCACTGTTGTTTCTATGGGGGAGATGAAGACGGTTAGAGACACTATGGCCTGTAATAAAGCTGTCCCCTCGTGTGGTCTGTCACTGTTGTTTCTATGGGGGAGATGAAGACAGTTAGAGACACTATGGCCTGTAATAAAGCTGTCCCTGTTGTTTCTATGGGGGAGATGAAGACGGTTAGAGACACTATGGCCTGTAATAAAGCTGTCCCCTCGTGTGCTCGTTAGATCAGTTAGTGTTCCTGTGCTCGCATTTCTGTCCCCACAGATGAAGCACATTTCCTAGGCCTGGAAATGGCACATATTTTCCTCAGGGGGGGGGGATATCTCCTCTGATGAATATAGGGATTCTGGGGGGGGGAGATCTCCTCTGATGAATATG
>NW_027016766.1:0-15550 GCF_036934945.1 Oncorhynchus masou masou
AAAAACGAATCTCTAGTTTAACCTCTTACATCTATGGGGCGCTATTTCATTTTTGGATGAAAAATGTTCCCGTTTTAAACAAGATATTTTGTCACAAAAAGATGCTCGACTATGCATATAATTGCTACCGTTCGAAAGAAAACACTCTGACGTGTCCAGAAATACAAAGATCTTCTCTGTGCGTGCCCTATAACGTGAGCTTCAGGCAAAACCAAGATGAGATGGCATCCAGGAAATGACAAGGATTTTTGAGGCTCTGTTTCCATGATCTCCTTATATGGCTGTGAACGCGAGAGGAGTAAGTCTGCCCTTTCTGTCGTTTCCCCAAGGTGTCTGCAGCATTGTGACGTATTTGTAGGCAGATCATTGGAAGATTGACCATAAGAGACCACATTTACCACGTGTCCGCCCGGTGTCCTGCGCCGAAATTGGTGCGCAAAAGTCACCTGCCAGTATTTTTCCATACGATACAGAGAGTAAAGCAAGCTTCCACGAACTGCATGTCAATGAAGAGATATGTGAAAAAACACCTTGAGGACTGATTCCAAACAACGTTTGCCATGTTTCGGTCGATATTATGTAGTTAATCCGGAAAAAGTTGTGATTGTAGGTGACTGCATTTTGATTCGTTTCGGTAGCCAGACGCAATGTAAGCTGAGCGATTTCTCCTACACACAGACGCTTTCAGGAAGCACTGCGCATTTGGTATGTGACTGAGAGTCTCCTCATTGAAAACATCAGAAGCTCTTCAAAAGGTAAATGATTTTATTCATTTGGTTATCTGGTTTTTGTGAAAATGTGCGTGCTGCATGCTACACAAAATGCTATGCTAGCTTTGCATACTCTTACACAAATTAGTCAATTTCTATGGTTCAAAAGCATATTTTGAAAATCTGAGATGACAGTATTTGTTAAGAAAAGGCTAAGCTTGAGAGCAACGCATTATTTTAATTTTATTTGCGATTTTCAGAAATCGTTAACATTGCGTTATGCTAATGAGCCTGAGGCTTTAGTCACGATCCCGGATCCGGGATGGGGAGTTTCAAGTTAAACTGACAGAATTGTTTTCTTATGCATATATTGATCTTAAAGGTTTAACTAAAAAGCATTTATTATTACTATGTAAGGAATTCACCCCCGTAGTGGACAAAAATGAATGGCAAATTATTGGCATAGGACAAACCATGTACACATTGGCCAATACCACCCAAAGCGGCGTTGATTCATGCAAAGTTTACTTCAAATGCCATATGGCTATTGCCAGTTGTAACACTTCAAAAATCCAACAGGTGGCGTTTGCGCTCCACCATGGTTTTTCATATTGATATTGGACTCCAAGTCAACATCCAAAAGCCAAATTTTGAAAAAATTGATTTTTTGTCAAAAACTTATCACCCCTTAAAAAAGTGCTTTCTGGACCGTTTTTCGAAATTCTTTCGCTTTTTTTGTCAATTAGTGTCAGTTGTGTCAGTTACACACGTATAAGAACTGTATCAACATACTTTAGTCATATTTTATTATCATATTTTTTATTTTTTTTACTTGCGCATTATTGCATGTGTTTTGTCCATCTGCAATATGATTTCATAGGAAGTCAGAAGTCAAAAGTCAAAAATTATTAAATTTCATAAAAACCTTCACACACCCCTAAAAAAGTGCTTTCTGGACCGTTTTTCGAAATTTTTTCGAATTTTGTGTCAGTTACACACGTATAAGAACAGTATCAACATACTTTAGTCATATTTTATTATCATAATTTTTTATTTTTTTTACTTTGCATTATTGCATGTGTTTTGTCCATCTGCAATATGATTTCATAGGAAGTCAGAAGTCAAAAGTCAAAAATTATTAAATTTCATAAAAAACTTCACACACCCCTAAAAAAGTGCGGGATGGCCGGAAAATATTTCGAATTTTGCGACAGTTACACACGTATAAGAACTGTATCAACATACTTTAGTCATATTTTATTATCATAATTTTTTTTTTTCTTTGCATAAGGCATATGTTAACTGGGGCCAAATGTCATAAGAAATTTGACATGCTCAAAAATCCTTCAGAAATGCAAAATTGACTGGCCTGATGAACTCGGGATGGCCGGGGCAGTGATTGTTGTTCCTTTCAATCACTCGTGGTGTTGATTTCATCATGTCCATTTGTTTATGTTTTCTCACTTTTGCAAAGTCACTGTGCATTTGCCATATGGTTAACTGGGCATTCACCATCACCAATTTGTCATGCTATAAAAATCATGCAGGAATGCCAAATTGACTGGCCCGATGAACTCGGGATGGCTTGGCAGTGATTCTGGAACCTCTCCATCGCTCGTTTGGGTTGATTCCAGAATGTCCATTTGGTGATTTTTCTCACTCTTTCAAAGTCACATGCATTGCATATGGTTAACTGGGCATTCACCATCACCAATTTGTCATGCCATAAAAATTGTGCAGGAATGCCAAATTGACTGGCCCGATGAACTCGGGATGGCTGGGCAGTGATTCTGGTACCTCTCCATCACTCGTTAGGGTTGATTCCAGAATGTCCATTTGGTGATTTTTCTCACTCTTTCAAAGTCACTGTGCATTTGCCATATGGTTAACTGGGCATTCACCATCACCAATTTGTCATGCCATAAAAATCATGCAGGAATGCCAAATTGACTGGCCCGATGAACTCGGGATGGCTGGGCAGTGATTCTGGAACCTCTCCATCGCTCGTTTGGGTTGATTTCAGAATGTCGCTTTTGGTGATGGTACCTCACTGTTAAAACATATTGCAAATGTTTTCTCACTTTTGCAAAGTCACTGAAAATTTGTGCAGGAATGCCAAATTGACTGGCCCGATGAACTCGGGATGGCTTGGCAGTGATTCTGGTACCTCTCCATCACTCGTTAGGGTTGATTCCAGAATGTCCATTTGGTGATTTTTCTCACTCTTTCAAAGTCACTGTGCATTTGCCATATGGTTAACTGGGCAGTCACCATTACCAATTTGTCATGCTATAAAAATCATGCAGGAATGCCAAATTGACTGAACCGATGAACTCGGGATGGCTGGGCAGTGAATCTGGTACCTCTCCATCTCTCGTTAGGGTTGATTTCAGAATGTCGCTTTTGGTGATGGTACCTCACCGCTTAAACATATTGCTAATGGACAAGAGTCACCTGCAAGTCACCGTCCATCAGTCAATTTGATATCATTCAAAGCTAACTATTGGAGGCACTGTCAGTCTCTACGCACCCCAATGATACGTCCCTCCATCCATGTTGTGTATCTGTGTGATTTAGTTTTCCTTTGAATTTTTATGGGAAAAATGACTGATTTACAGTTCATGGGGGTTGCCTAATCATATATATGAAGTTTTGGAAAGATCTGATTTTTTAACCCCTCCAAACAGCCCATGAGACACCAATTATGGCACTTCCGGTTGGCACAGGAAGCTGTAACTCAACATACATCCTCATTGGGGTATTCCATTAGAGAATCCTGAGTTTTAAGTCTTTACCATGAAAACTGACTGATTTACACAGGGTTGAATGCACTATGTCTATCAAACTGCAGGCAGGTTATGGGTATACACTTTTAGGGCGATTTGAACCACTTCCGGTTGGTCCAGGAAGCTTAGAATCGACACAGGTAGACCTTATAGTGGCCTGATGGACTGGTACCAAAGACAGGTTCATACAGCATTCATAACCCATATAGACTCCAGGTTGTATTTAGTGGAGCAGCCAATGTATTCCTATGGGGAGAGAAGTCAATGAACACTGTTTTTATGTAAACACCTTCTTTTGACTGTGAAGGGTTAATGTCACACGGTCAAGGATAGGCTTGGACAGATCAGGAGGACCTTAGGAACAGTCCTGTGTTTGAATTGTCCTTCTAAACCTAACGGTTCCGCCGCTGTCACCCAAAATCAAATGACGTACTGGTGCAGGCTTCATATTGGGCCTATTTTTCTCATGGTCGCTGCGCTCAGACCGAGCGAGCTACGGTCAAGCGGGCGCCTCGTTGGACTCGGCACAGTCTGGACACTATGGTGATGCCATTTATTGTGTTGATTTCAGAATGTCCATTTGGTAATTTTTTCTCACTCTTTCAAAGTCACTGTGCATTTGCCATATGGTTAACTGGGCAGTCACCATCACCAATTTGTCATGCTATAAAAATCATGCAGGAATGCCAAATTGACTGGCCCGATGAACTCAGGATGGCTGGGCAGTGATACTGGTACCTCTCCATTGCTCGTTAGGGTTGATTTCAGAATGTCGCTTTTGGTGATGGTACCTCACCGCTTAAACATATTGCTAATGGACAAGAGTCACCTGCAAGTCACCGTCCATCAGTCAATTTGACATCATTCTGACACCAAACTGATACAAACTGACACCAAACCCACTTTTCCCAACTCGTTTAGGAGCCAAGTATAACATACTTCAGAGCTGGCCCAAAATTCACAAGGCCTTCGGTACAAAACATTAAAAAAACATAAAACACATAGTTACTTTCTAGCTGCGGGGCCAGTTCGGACATTATGTGTAGTCCTATGTGAGGCGACCCCGAATCCCGAGCTTCGGCTCGATAGGTCATTTGGTGTCCGAGTAAAAGCCTAATTGGTGCTGAAAATCCACTTTTTTCAATGCCTTGCTACGGGTCCTTGAATGAGCTATCGGACCGAGATGTTGGGTTCTGTCTCTATGGGCCGAGACGGTCACAATGCACCTAGTCTTGTGTCTCTGGGACATTTCTAAATGTCGCCATTTTCGTAATGGTCAAAATGAATTGAAGTCATTGCAAATGTTCGACGCTGTTTCTCGGTCCGAGAACATTCTAGAGCGCCGTAACTCACCACGCACTATCTACCTGAGGTCTAGAACAGGATTCTAAAGTTTGAACTCTAGGTCTGACGGTTCTTTTTTAGCTCAAACAAAGCTAACTATTGGAGGCACTGTCAGTCTCTACACACCCCAATACGTCCCTCCATCCAAGTTGTGAATCTGAGTGATTTATTTTTTCCTTTGAATTTTTATGGGAAAAATGACTGATTTACAGTTCATGGGGGTTGCCTAATCATATATATGAAGTTTTGGAAAGATCTGATTTTTTAACCCCTCCAAACAGCCCATGAGACACCAATTATGGCACTTCCGGTTGGCACAGGAAGCTATAACTCAACACACATCCTCATTGGGGTATTCTATTACAGAATCCTGAGTTTTAAGTTTTTACGTTAAGAATTGACTGATTTACACAGGGTTCAATGCACTATGTCCATCAAATTGCAGGCAGTGTATGGATATACACTTTTAGGGTGATTTGAACCACTTCCGGTTGGCCCAGGAAGCCTAGAATCGACACAGGTAGAACTTATAGTGGTCTGATGGACTGGTACCGAAGACAGGTTCATACAACATTCATAACCCATATATAGACTCCAGGTTGTATTTAGTGGAGCAGCCAATGTATTCCTATGGGGAGAGAAGTCAATGAACACTGTTTTTATGTAAACACCTTCTTTTAACTGTGAAGGGTTAATGTCACACGGTCAAGGATAGGCTTGGACAGATCAGGAGGACCTTAGGAACAGTCCTGTGGTTGAATTGTCTTTCTAAACCTAACGGTTCCGCCGCTGTCACCCAAAATCAAATGACGTACTGGTGCAGGCTTCATATTGGGCCTATTTTTCTCATGGTCGCTGCGCTCAGACCAATTTGCGAGCCTACGGTCTGCGGGGGCACCTCGTTGGACTCGGCACGGCCTGGGATTATGTTTATGCCATTGCCTGCTCTCTGTGTCTTTAAACACCACGCTTTGGATCCATCCTCACTGTGAAAACACTGTGTCCATATGTTTTCTTTGACCTCTGTTGGGAAAAATGACAGGAATTTACAGTTCATGGGGGTTGTCTAATCACACGGGATGAAGTTTTGGACAGTGATTTTTTAACCCTTCCAAACAGCCCCTGAGACACCAATTTGGAATTCCGGTTGGCACAGGAAGCTATAAATACACACATGTCTTGACTGACATAGAAACCTACGGAATCCTGAGTTTTAAGTCTTTAAGTTGAGAATTGACTGATCTACACAGGGTTGAATAATGCAGAGGCCTTTCACCTTTGAGGTGATGTACATCCAAATACCTTTTGGGTCAATTTAACCACTTCCGGTTGCTCCAGGAAGCTTAGAATCGACACAGGTAGACCTCATAGTGGTCTGATGGAATGTCATAGAAGACAGGTTCATACAGCATTCATAACCCATATAGACTCCAGGTTGTATTTAGGGAAGCAGGCAATGTATTCCTATGGGGAGAGAAGTCAATGCACACTGTTTTTGTAAACACCTTCTTTTAACTGTGAAAGGTTAATGCCACACAGTCAAGGTTAGGCTTGTACAGATCGGGAGGACCTTAGGAACAGTCCTGTGTTTGAATTGTCCTTCTAAACCTAACGGTTCCGCCGCTGTCACCCAAAATCCAATGACATTGTGGTGCAGGCATCATTGTGGGCCTATTTTTCTCATGGTCGCTGCGCTCAGACCTATCCTCGCGAGCTACGGTCAAGCGGGGCACCTCGTTGGACTCGGCACGGCCTTGGGATTATGTTTATGCCATTGCCTGCTCTCTGTGTCTTTAAACACCACGCTTTGTCACTCCATCCTTGCTGTGTGTGTGTGAGAGAGCTTTTCTTTGACATCTGTTGGGAAAAATGACTGATTTACAGTTCATGGGGGTTGTCTAATCACACATATGAAGTTTTGGACAGATCTGATTTTTTAACCCTTCCAAACAGCCCCTGAGACACCAATTATGGCACTTGGGGTTGGCACAGGAAGCTATAAATACACACATGTCTTGACTGACATAGAAACCTAGGGAATCCTGAGTTTTAAGTCTTTAAGTTGAGAATTGACTGATCTACACAGGGTTGAATAATGCAGAGGCCTTTTCACCTTTCGAGGTGATGTACATTCAAATACCTTTTGGGTCAATTTAACCACTTCCGGTTGCTCCAGGAAGCTTAGAATCGACACAGGTAGACCTCATAGTGGTCTGATGGAATGTCATAGAAGACAGGTTCATACAGCATTCATTCCCTTAAGACTCCAGGTTGTATTTAGGGGAGCAGGCAATGTATTCCTATGGGAAAAGTCAATGCACACTGTTTTTTTGTAAACACCTTCTTTTAACTGTGAAAGGTTAATGCCACACAGTCAAGGTTGGCTTGCACAGATCAGGAGGACCTTTGGAACAGTCCTGTGTTTGAATTGTCCTTCTAAACCTAACAGGGATTTCGCTGTCACCCAAAATCCAATGACATTGTGGTACCTCATCATTAAACCTATTTTTCTCATGGTCGCTGCGCTCAGACCTCCATCTACGGTCAATTTGGGCATCTCGTTGGACTCGGCACGGCCTTGGGATTATGTTTATGCCATTGCCCTCCTGTGTCTTTAAACACCACGCTTTGTCACTCCATCCTTGCTGTGTCTGTGTGAGAGCTTTTCTTTGACATCTGTTGGGAAAAATGACTGATTTACAGTTCATGGGGTTGTCTAATCACACATATGAAGTTTTGGACAGATCTGATTTTTTAACCCTTCCAAACAGCCCCTGAGACACCAATTATGGCACTTCCGGTTGGCACAGGAAGCTGGTATACACACATGTCTTGACTGATCATAGAAACCTACGGAATCCTGAGTTTTAAGTCTTTAAGTTGAGAATTGACTGATCTACACAGGGTTGAATAATCAGATGATCTTTTCACCTTTCAGGGTGATGTACATCCAAATACCTTTTGGGTCAATTTAACCACTTCCGGTTGCTCCAGGAAGCTTAGAATCGACACAGGTAGACCTCATAGTGGTCTGATGGAATGTCATAGAAGACAGGTTCATACAGCATTCATAACCCATATAGACTCCAGGTTGTATTTAGGGGAGCAGGCAATGTATTCCTATGGGGAGAGAAGTCAATGCACACTGTTTTTATGTAAACACCTTCTTTTGACTGTGAAGGGTTAATGTCACACGGTCAAGGATAGGCTTGGACAGATCAGGAGGACCTTAGGAACATTCCTGTGTTTGAATTGTCTTTCTAAACCTAACGGTTCCGCCGCTGTCACCCAAAATCAAATGACGTACTGGTGCAGGCTTCATATTGGGCCTATTTTTCTCATGGTCGCTGCGCTCAGACCGAGCGAGCTACGGTCAGCGGGGCACCTCGTTGGACTCGGCACAGTCTGGAAACTATGGTGATGCCATTGTTTGTGTTGATTCCAGAATGTCCATTTGGTCATGTTTTCTCACTCTTTCAAAGTCACTGTGCATTTGCCATATGGTTAACTGGGCAGTCACCATCACCAATTTGTCATGCTATAAAAATCATGCAGGAATGCCAAATTGACTGGCCCGATGAACTCAGGATGGCTGGGCAGTGATACTGGTACCTCTCCATTGCTCGTTAGGGTTGATTTCAGAATGTCGCTTTTGGTGATGGTACCTCACCGCTTAAACATATTGCTATCCTTCTCACCCCCCCCTTAAATGATTTAGATGGACAAGAGTCACCTGCAAGTCGTCCATCAGTCAATTTGACATCATTCTGACACCAAACTGATACAAACTGACACCAAACCCACTTTTCCCAAACTCGTTTAGGAGCCAAGTATAACATACTTCAGAGCTGGCCCAAAATTCACAACGCCTTCGGTACAAAACATAAAAAAACATAAAACACATAGTTACTTTCTAGCTGCGGGGCCAGTTCGGACATTATGTGTAGTCCTATGTGAGGCGACCCCGAATCCCGAGTTTCGGCTCGATAGGTCATTTGGTGTCCGAGTAAAAGCCTAATTGGTGCTGAAAATCCACTTTTTTCAATGCCTTGCTACGGGGTCCTTGAATGAGCTATCGGACCGAGATGTTGGGTTCTGTCTCTATGGGCCGAGACGGTCACAATGCACCTAGTCTTGTGTCTCTGGGACATTTCTAAATGTCGCCATTTTCGTAATGGTCAAAATGAATTGAAGTCATTGCAAATGTTCGACGCTGTTTCTCGGTCCGAGAACATTCTAGAGCGCCGTAACTCACCACGCACTATCTACCTGAGGTCTAGAACAGGATTCTAAAGTTTCGGAACTCTAGGTCTGACGGTTCTTTTTAGCTCAAACAAAGCTAACTATTGGAGGCACTGTCAGTCTCTACACACCCCAATACGTCCCTCCATCCAAGTTGTGAATCTGAGTGATTTATTTTTTCCTTTGAATTTTTATGGGAAAAATGACTGATTTACAGTTCATGGGGGTTGCCTAATCATATATATGAAGTTTTGGAAAGATCTGATTTTTTTAACCCCTCCAAACAGCCCATGAGACACCAATTATGGCACTTCCGGTTGGCACAGGAAGCTATAACTCAACACACATCCTCATTGGGGTATTCTATTACAGAATCCTGAGTTTTAAGTCTTTACGTTAAGAATTGACTGATTTACACAGGGTTCAATGCACTATGTCCATCAAATTGCAGGCAGTGTATGGATATACACTTTTAGGGTGATTTGAACCACTTCCGGTTGGCCCAGGAAGCCTAGAATCGACACAGGTAGACCTTATAGTGGTCTGATGGACTGGTACCGAAGACAGGTTCATACAACATTCATAACCCATATAGACTCCAGGTTGTATTTAGTGGAGCAGCCAATGTATTCCTATGGGGAGAGAAGTCAATGAACACTGTTTTTATGTAAACACCTTCTTTTGACTGTGAAGGGTTAATGTCACACGGTCAAGGATAGGCTTGGACAGATCAGGAGGACCTTAGGAACAGTCCTGTGGTTGAATTGTCTTTCTAAACCTAACGGTTCCGCCGCTGTCACCCAAAATCAAATGACGTACTGGTGCAGGCTTCATATTGGGCCTATTTTTCTCATGGTCGCTGCGCTCAGACCGAGCGAGCTACGGTCAAGCGGGGCACCTCGTTGGACTCGGCACAGTCTGGACATTATGGTCATGCCATTGTTTGTGTCTTTAAATGTCCATTTGGTCATGTTTTCTCACTTTTGCAAATCCTTGCTTTGCCATATGGTTGTGAGCAGTCTTTTCTTTGACCTCTTTGTCATGGAAAAATCATGCAGGAATGCCAGTTGATGGGGGTTGACCTAATCGGGACATATGAAGTGATTTGGACTCTCCATCCGTTTGGGTTGATTTCAGAATGTCCCTTGGTGATGGTACCTCACTGTTAAAACATATTGCAAATGGCACTTTTGCAAAGTCACTATAAATTCGTGCAGGAATGTCAAATTGACTGGACATAGAAACCTACGGAATCCTGAGTTTTAAGTCTTTAAGTTGAGGGTTGATTTCTACACAGGGTGAATTTGCAGAGGCCTTGTCACCTTTAAAGGTGATGTACATCCAAATACCTTTTGGGTCAATTTAACCACTTTTGCTCCAGGAAGTCTTAGAATCGACACAGGAAGACCAAATAGTGGTCTGATGGAATGTCATAGAAGACAGGTTCATACAGCATTCATAACCCATATAGACTCCAGGTTGTATTTAGGGGAGCAGGCAATGTATAGGAGAAGTCAATGCACACTGTTAATTTTTGTAAACACCTTCTTTTAACTGTGAAAGGTTAATGCCACACAGTCAAGGTTTGGCTTGCATAAAGATCATGCAGGACCTTAGGAACAGTCCCGTTTGAATTGGGATTCTAAACCTAAGGTTCCGCCGCTGTCACCCAAAATCCAATGACATTGTGGTGAGGCAGATTGTGGGCCTATTTTTCTGATGGTCGCTGCGCTCAGACTGTTAAAACATATTGCTAATGGTCTCACCTCAAAGTTGGAATTCGGCATCAGGCCTTGGGATTATGTTTATGCCATTGCCTGCTCTCTGTGTCTTTAAACACCACGCTTTGTCCCTCCATCCTTGCTGTGTGTGTGTGATTTAGTTTTCTTTGACATCTGTTGGGAAAAATGACTGATTTACAGTTCATGGGGGTTGTCTAATCACACATATGAAGTTTTGGACAGATCTGATTTTTTAACCCTTCCAAACAGCCCCTGAGACACCAATTATGGCACTTCCGGTTGGCACAGGAAGCTATAAATACACACATGTCTTGACTGACATAGAAACCTACGGGAATCCTGAGTTTTAAGTCTTTAAGTTGAGAATTGACTGATTTACACAGGGTTGAATAATGCAGAGGCCTTTTCACCTTTAAAAGTGATGTACATCCAAATAACTTTTGGGTCAATTTAACCACTTCCGGTTGCTCCAGGAAGCTTAGAATCGACACAGGTAGACCTCATAGTGGTCTGATGGAATGTCATAGAAGACAGGTTCATACAGCATTCATAACCCATATAGACTCCAGGTTGTATTTAGGGGAGCAGGCAATGTATTCCTATGGGGAGAGAAGTCAATGCACACTGTTTTTTTGTAAACACCTTCTTTTAACTGTGAAAGGTTAATGCCACACAGTCAAGGTTAGGCTTGCACAGATCAGGAGGACCTTAGGAACAGTCCTGTGTTTGAATTGTCCTTCTAAACCTAACGGTTCCGCCGCTGTCACCCAAAATCCAATGACATTGTGGTGCAGGCATCATTGTGGGCCTATTTTTCTCATGGTCGCTGCGCTCAGACCGCAGCGAACGGTCAAGCGGGGCGCCTCGTTGGACTCGGCACAGTCTGGACACTATGGTGATGCCATTGTTTGTGTTGATTCCAGAATGTCCATTTGGTCATGTTTTCTCACTTTTGCAAAGTCACTGTGCATTTGCCATATGGTTAACTGGGCAGTCACCATCACCAATTTGTCATGCCATAAAAATCATGCAGGAATGCCAAATTGACTGGCCCGATGACATAGGGATGGCTGGGCAGTGATTTTGGTACCTCTCCATCGCTCGTTTGGGTTGATTTCAGAATGTCGCTTTTGGTGATGGTACCTCACTGTTAAAACATATTGCAAATGTTCCTTACTTTTGCAAAGTCACTGAAAATTCGTGCAGGAATGCCAAATTGACTGGCCCGATGAACTCGGGATGGCTCGGCAGTGATTCTGGTACCTCTCCATCGCTCGTTTGAGTTGATTTCAGAATGTCGCTTTTGGTGATGGTACCTCACTGTTAAAACATATTGCAAATGTTCCTTACTTTTGCAAAGTCACTGAAAATTTGTGCAGGAATGCCAAATTGACTGGCCCGATGAACTCGGGATGGCTCGGCAGTGATTCTGGTACCTCTCCATCGCTCGTTAGGGTTGATTTCAGAATGTCCATTTGGTAATGTTTTCTCACTCTTTCAAAGTCACTGTGCATTTGCCATATGGTTAACTGGGCATTCACCATCACCAATTTGTCATGCCATAAAAATCATGCAGGAATGCCAAATTGACTGGCCCTGATGACATAGGGATGGCTGGGCAGTGATTTTGGTACCTCTCCATCGCTCGTTTGGGTTGATTTCAGAATGTCGCTTTTGGTGATGGTACCTCACTGTTAAAACATATTGCAAATGTTTCTCACTTTTGCAAAGTCACTGAAAATTCGTGCAGGAATGCCAAATTGACTGGCCTGTAATGAACTCGGGATGGCTGGGCAGTGATTCTGGTACCTCTCCATCGCTCGTTTGGGTTGATTTCAGAATGTCGCTTTTGGTGATGGTACCTCACTGTTAAAACATATTGCAAATGTTCCTTACTTTTGCAAAGTCACTGAAAATTCGTGCAGGAATGCCAAATTGACTGGCCCGATGAACTCGGGATGGCTCGGCAGTGATTCTGGTACCTCTCCATCGCTCATTAGGGTTGATTTCAGAATGTCCATTTGGTAATGTTTTCTCACTCTTTCAAAGTCACTGTGCATTTGCCATATGGTTAACTGGGCATTCACCATCACCAATTTGTCATGCCATAAAAATCATGCAGGAATGCCAAATTGACTGGCCCGATGCCATAGGGATGGCTGGGCAGTGATACTGGTACCTCTCCATGCTCGTTTGGGTTGATTTCAGAATGTTGCTTTTGGTGATGGTACCTCACCGCTTAAACATATTGCTAATGGACAAGAGTCACCTGCAAGTCACCGTCCATCAGTCAATTTGATATCATTCTGACACCAAACTGATACAAACTGACACCAAACCCACTTTTCCCAACTCATTTAGGAGCCAAGTATAACATACTTCAGAGCTGGCCCAAAATTCACAAGGCCTTCGGTACAAAACATTAAAAAACCATAAAACACATAGTTACTTTCTAGCTGCGGGGCCAGTTCGGACATTATGTGTAGTCCTATGTGAGGCGACCCGAATCCCGAGTTTCGGCTCGATAGGTCATTTGGTGTCCGAGTAAAAGCCTAATTGGTGCTGAAAATCCACTTTTTTCCATGCCTTGCTACGGGGTCCTTGAATGAGCTATCGGACCGAGATGTTGGGTTCTGTCTCTATGGGCCGAGACGGTCACAATGCACCTAGTCTTGTGTCTCTGGGACATTTCTAAATGTCGCCATTTTCGTAATGGTCAAAATGAATTGAAGTCATTGCAAATGTTCGACGCTGTTTCTCGGTCCGAGAACCTCCTAGAGCGCCGTAACTCACCACGCACTATCTACCTGAGGTCTAGAACAGGATTCTAAAGTTTCGGAACTCTAGGTCTGACGGTTCTTTTTAGCTCGAACAAAGCTAACTATTGGAGGCACTGTCAGTCTCTACACACCCCAATACGTCCCTCCATCCAAGTTGTGTATCTGTGTGATTTATTTTTCCTTTGAATTTTTATGGGAAAAATGACTGATTTACAGTTCATGGGGGTTGTCTAATCACACATATGAAGTTTTGGACAGATCTGATTTTTTTAACCCTTCCAAACAGCCCCTGAGACACCAATTATGGCACTTCCGGTTGGCACAGGAAGCTATAAATACACACATGTCTTGACTGACATAGAAACCTACGGAATCCTGAGTTTTAAGTCTTTAAGTTGAGAATTGACTGATCTACACAGGGTTGAATAATGCAGAGGCCTTTTCACCTTTCGATGTGATGTACATCCAAATACCTTTTGGGTCAATTTAACCACTTCCGGTTGCTCCAGGAAGCTTAGAATCGACACAGGTAGACCTCATAGTGGTCTGATGGAATGTCATAGAAGACAGGTTCATTCAGCATTCATAACCCATAAAGACCCCAGGTTGTATTTAGGGGAGCAGGCAATGTATTCCTATGGGAGAGAAGTCAATGCACACTGTTTTTATGTAAACACCTTCTTTTAACTGTGAAAGGATAATGCCACACAGTCAAGGTTAGGCTTGCACAGATCAGGAGGACCTTAGGAACAGTCCTGTGTTTGAATTGTCCTTCTAAACCTAACGGTTCGCTTCGCTGTCACCCAAAATCAAATGACATTCATTGTGGGCCTATTTTTCTCATGGTCGCTGCGCTCAGACCCGAGCGAGCTACGGTCAAGCGGGGCACCTCGTTGGACTCGGCACGGCCTTGGGATTATGTTTATGCCATTGCCTGCTCTCTGTGTCTTTAAACACCACGCTTTGTCACTCCATCCTTGCTGTGTGTGTGTGTGAGAGCTTTTCTTTGACATCTGTTGGGAAAAATGACTGATTTACAGTTCATGGGGGTTGTCTAATCACACATATGAAGTTTTGGACAGATCTGATTTTTTAACCCTTCCAAACAGCCCCTGAGACACCAATTATGGCACTTCCGGTTGGCACAGGAAGCTATAAATAAACTCATATCCTCATTGGGGTATGCCTTTACAGAATCCTGAGTTTTAAGTCTTTACGTTAAGAACTGAGTTATTTACGGAGGGTTTAGTGAGTGTGTGTTATTTCAGAAAATCATAGAAAATCACAGAAATGTCGCAGAGCTCCGCAGCACATTTTAAAAATATTCGTATGAACACCCTGCAACTGGATCTGTAACCGTTGAAAAAAAAACACCTATATCTGAACATCACGATCTGGTCATCGTACGATTTCTCTTAAATGACGATAGATAAATGGCCGATTTTTTTTATTGACACCGGAGGCTCCTTGACTTTGACGTGAAGTGAAAAAATCTTTTCTCTATTTTCATTTTGGACCTTTAATCCCAGAAATATGGCCATAACTCAAAAACCGTTGAGGCCTAGACGCCATCTTGTTCGGGGCCATCTTCCCATAATGCCAAACCTACGCTCACCAAGTTTTCGGCTTGAAATATTTTCAGTTTTCGAGATATGGCACGTCGTGATTCGGGATGTTTTGTCCAATAGCAATATGATTGCTTATGCCCTCTTGTGGGATCTTCCGGCATAGCGCAAAAATGGGCCAAAATTTGTTTATTTTATTAAACGAAAACCGAATGTCCGACAAAGTTCATTTGATGACTTCCCGGTAGGTCTGGCCCTGCCGCTCGGCCCGGCCGTCCCCGAATTTTACAAATGTTTTCGGACGTCTAGTAAGGGACCGTACAGTTCCAATAGGGACTTTCTCACTAACCATACGGTGATTGTCAAAATGTTCCCTTAAGG
>NW_027016767.1:0-29127 GCF_036934945.1 Oncorhynchus masou masou
ATATGTATGTGATCTATACTCTTTGAATTATTGTTCATTTAAATGGCAGTCTACACAGACGACTATTGAAAACATTTGCGGGGCTTTCTCGAACTTGTCGCGTGTCTTTTTTCGTACTGGGATGTGGATGGATTCTATTGGTTCAAATAAGGCAACAAACCACTAGATTCGGCCATTGAAACAGACGGACGAGAGAATGGGCGGGGTTTCTACTCCAGAGACACAGCGACACGTGTGAAGACAAATTTAACAACATTGTAATGCACCACATTTTAGCATTGTTCAATAATCATGACTGAACCCATTCACTATTGGTTTAATGTCCATTTAGTGTCCACTGTCAAACTAAAAACGTTTAAACAACTTCAATGCTTAAAACGTGAAATTATACAGAAAAGTAAAGGAAGAACACCTACATATTGGTGAAACAATGTCATTTTACACCACAAAACAGTAAGGTAAAACGTATCCGAAGCTGGGGGAAAAGACAACTATGTAGAAATGATTCAGACTGTACCTTTACATCAGAAGAGAGCAGAGGTTCATGCTCATGCATGACACTACATGCATTTCAAACTGATATAGGAACAGCCACTATTGCCATAAACATTGCTCCTCATCAACCTGAGCAAGGGATAGGTCAAGTCACAAAGTGAGTACTCCTTAGGTATACTCACAAACCAACTGTAAAAACATTCTACTAGGCCCTAAATATGGGAAATGTCTATCATAATGAACAATTACTTCACAAACTGATTCAAAAACAATACATTCACCCTCATCAATGGGACAAGAGAATAGAAAGACAAGATCCAAATTCATGATAAACATTGGGACCCAGAAACGGACATACCCCGTTCCGTCTTTTGTCTTGCCCATTCCCCCTCTTAATGGACACACGCAATCTATGTCCGAAGACTTAAAAATCCTTCTTTAACCTGTCTCCTCCCTTTCATCTACACATTTGAAGTGGATCGTGGCTTTCACTTGGATAGTCTGTCATGTTTTGTATACCTCCAAACATTTACCTATGTATATGAATACATAAGAAAAAATTGAGCCATTTTTTAATAAATTGAATACCTGATTTCCCACCAAAATGTCTGAACAATATCTGATTTGATCAAAAAAATCTAAACGTTTGGAGTATCTTCATTCATTGTCCAACTGTTATATATATATTTTAACCTTTTAACAATTTTGCAGACCCTTGCTAACTTATGGGAATGTTAAATAGACATATGGAAGTCTAATGAACACTTAGGTATTGTGAACAAACGTTCCATGAACTATATTTTGGGGAAGTGATCCAGAAGCCAAATGTTTTGTCCAGTTATGATCTCCTGCATGGTGTTGATGAAGCTGCCTTCCAATACCACATTTGATGTGGCATCCATACTGTATGTGTATTTTCTTACAGGTTTGTGTGATGGCAACAATGGACATAATCCTAAATGTTTTGTAGCAAAGATTATTGTTAAACTATATGAATGTAATTCTTTTTTAATGCAAAATGAGTGTGTCATAGTCCTACTAAGCAATATTTCCATGACGAGTTGAGCACTTAGAAATGGTAGATGTTGCTAGCTAGTATACTGACAGAGTCAGTACAATTCAGACATGCACTATTGACAACTGAGGCCCAATTAACTTGTTCTTCAACTTTCAGTTCAAAATGTTCATAAGAATGCATAGGTATTGTAAAGGGAGATTAATAATCAGGGTATGAATAACATATTTACTATTTGGAGTGCACACATACATATGGGGTATGGTAGTAACGTAAGGTGCAAGACGCACCGGTTTGGGTCAAGAACTGCAGCGCTGCTGGGTTTTTTCACACCCAAAAGTTTCCTTTGTGTATCAAGAAGGGTCCACCACCCAAAGGACATCCAGCAAACTTGACACCTGTGGGAAGCATTCCTTAGGAACGCTTTGAACACCTTGTAGAGTCCATGCCCCAACGGTGGGATGATGTACATTTTCTTTTGTGTAGGTCACGCATTTTGTATATATTTTGTGAATAAAAAATATAATTATATGTGCCACAGTTGCATACATACACTGGGTGTATTTGCATACATCAATACATTTATATAAAAGGGTAGAAACAGGGACGCAATCAAAAACGCATTTAAAATCAAAACGCATGGCTCGAGATCACACCGATCAATGCATTTAAAATCAAAACGCATGGCTCGAGATCACACCGATCAATGCATTTAATAAAATCAAAACGCATGGCTCGAGATCACACCGAACAATGCATTCTTTATACTGTTGAGATCATACATAATATTGGTAAAGTTCTCGGTCACCTTTCGCGGAGCAAAGACATTTTAGGGACCGGGGAGAAAACACAATAACAAAATGTTAAGGGAAAGATGTTCTGCCCAAATGACATCAGTTTGATCGGCTGTATGGGGTAAAGCTGTGAAAACGACCCAACGTGTTTCTGATAAGATTTCAGTTCGGGTTTGATGCATTTTTTATGTGGTTGAAATACTATCAGCTTTTATGATGAAGACAGCACCTCTACAGATGGTATCTGAGCATGGCATTCTCTCAAGAATAAATCATATTTCTCCACTCCTGTTTCAAATTTAACCCGACATTTAGTGTATAATTTTACTGCAAGAAATGCTTAATTCTGCAGGAGTTATGGTTAAGGCTATGTGAGAGGTTATAGACCTACAAGTCAGTGCCCAGATTTCAGTTCCCTTGACATGCCATAGGCCAATTTGAAGTTCCGTCTTGTAACTGTCAAGTGTGTATAGCGCCTCACAATCACACACACACACACACAACACTGCTATCATCCTCTTTTACCACTTCACCAAATCTTTTCCAAACATGACTTTTCTGGCCCCCTCTTCTCTTTGCTTTAAACTCTTTTGTCTTATTGAATTAAAACCTGAACGATGTCCTTTTTGCCTCCGTGGATTGATAACTTTCTGTCTGTTCCCAAAAGTATTACTTGGCGATTGGCTGTGTGGGCTATTTGGCGTGCCTACAGTTAAGCCCTGCATGTTAGGTTTATGCACGAATACCAGATAGCCTAAAATAATGAAAGATGTACCTCAATGCAGCCTTTATAAATTGCACAATAATTACACATTTATGGATTTTTTTAAAGGTATTATTTCTCTTTATTCAACCAGCCTGCCACCCACCACACAATATTGAATGACTAAACCCATCCACCCGGAGATATAACCACGGGACTGCAGGTTATGAGTCAACTCAGGCATCACTAATTAGTACATCTCTGACTCCACGCTCTAGCTATAACAAATCTAAGGGTATCAGAGCAAGGCCAAGTTATGTAGAATGAAAATATGTCACACAAACATTTGTACAATTTATTTACTCCCCCTAACCAAGGGGGCAAGTGACTATCAATGTACCCAGAGCAGCAAGTCCCTCTGAGAATCAGGATAGAACACCAATGACAGATTTGATCCTGATCCCACAGAGAACCCACTGTAGAGGTCTCTTTTTGTTGATCTTAGTTGAATAGATCTGGAGGCTTGTCATAACAGTCCCTGACAAGGTGGTGGCAGCCATTTTGATTTAATCTATTAGGATAAATCCATCCTCATTAGTCTGAAAACAACCATCTCCACAGTCACATGGTGGTTGTGTCCTGGAGGGGTCCACTCATGTAGCCCCCAACCGAATGCCCAACTGTCTGGTAGGGGGCAGAGCCTTGACCTGAGCAGCCTGTGACAGGCGAGACTGACAGGCCGCGGAACAGGAGGTCCATGGAGGGCAGCAAGGGCTTGAGCAGACTGACAGGGCAGAAGGCAGAGCCTCCATGGGGAGTGAAATTCACCTTGTTGGGGTCAGGGCAGGATACCTGGAGGAGAGGCTCTCTCTGACAGGGAGACCTGGGGTTGAGGGACAGAAAGAGATGATTAGCCCAAATCATTTCTAATTACACAAAGTCGGTGCGTTTCAATACTCACATAGCCTCTTCGCACACAACGCGTACTCGCTCACAGCCTTCAGGGGGCTCTCTCTGGAAGGAGTAGGTCTTGTTGGGACGAGGGGAGGAGGGCTGCAACAGGGAGGGGTCCAGAACAACTGGAGAGGGGTACACGGTTTCACAGTCCACAGGGTCTGCACAGAGCAGGAACAAAATGATTTAAAAAAGGTCCACTATGGTATTTAAATCATTCAAGTCTAACAAACCATCCATTTACTCACCTGGCTCTCCCATGGGGCAGGGAGACTGAGATGGGGAGAGCAAAGCAGGGTCGAACGAGGCAGGCGAGGGTTCACTCTGGGTACCACTGCTGCACCTCTGGGCAGGAACTGGAGCTCTGTGGCCATCTGGGACATCCAGGATCTAACAGGGGAACAGGGAGAGGGTACGGTGAGGCTATGGGACACTGGCCATTGGAGAGAAATAAGAGCTAATTGGCTGTCACTAGAGGGATCCAGTGGATCCATAGAGGGTTGAGATCATGGATCTAAGCCAGCCGGTACCCAAGCAGATAGGCTGTATTTAAACATGCTCACCTTGTGCTGGTCCTCAGGTGTCTCTGACACAAAGACCCCCTCCAGCTCCAGGTTCAGACCTTCCACACTGCGCCGCAGCCGAGGGGCCAACCTGCTCAGGGGCACTGTCTGGGGGGGGGTCACCAAGGTCACATGAAAATGGAGCACAGCAGTGTTTATGGTCTGATTTGATCTGTTTCCACACAAAGAGGCTTGTGAGTGTGAGGGTATGTACCAAAGGCCATGTAGCTTCGCGTACAGTGTATTCCTGTCAATGTGCATTCCTGTCATAGCGTGGCGATGGTGCAACCAGGCAGCAGTGACACCAGCTCCTAAGAAAAGCATTGCTGTCTTTCTGGCCCTGTTGCTAACGCCTCTCTACTCTGCCTGAAAACTCAGGCCGACCATCAGTGTTCTGTGTGTCAGTGAACACTCTGAACACCTCCTGGGTCACACTGTCTGCATACATGATCTTACGTTACAGTCATCAGGGACATTCAAAATCAAAAATAACATTTTAAAATTTAAGTAAACAAGTTGCAGTATAAATAAGGACGGGCTCCAGGTACAGGTCAATCCACAGTATCATGGGGAGGGCTGTATAGGACGTACCTGTGTAGCGCCTGGCACATGGCCTCCAGGTAGGGGGTGGTGGGGACAGCTCATATCCTCAGAGGGAGGGGCGTGTGGGAGCGCTTCTGCAGCTGGTGCTTGAGCTTAACCACCTGAGGCCAAGACATAGAGGGAAAAGGACTTAGAAAGACAGCTCGTCTTTCAGAGGGAAAGAGGGGAGGGACTAATTCAACAGGGAGAGGGGTGTGACTGGCCGAGTCTCTGCAACAGGAGAGTAGAAATAGTCCCATCTCTGAGATTTACTGGTGTTTGATTGACAAGCTCTGGTTAAAGGACCTTTTTTAGTAAACATTTCCCATTCAAAGAAAGTACTCACATCCCTCAAGTGTTCAGCGCTGCCCCTGATGCTGACGTTTGTGTCCGCCAACACTTCTTCTTCCCCGAGTCTCCTCTGCCCAGGAGCTGGGAGTCTATGGAAGGAGCAGGGGTTTGTTATAGTAACCAGCCACACCGTTGCTTATACAACTCTGCACACACACACTTTCTGAAAAACTAAACTGACTTGAAATAGTTTTTGCTGTGACTATGCAGATCGGATTGGAGTCAGACAGGATTATGTTCTTGTCGATCATTTAACGACACAACTGGTAACTTTATCTACGAGTTCTAAGATTGACCTTTCAGTAGAACATTACAGAAGCGGTGAGCCATTTGCTCTTCTCTCACTGTACAATTGAAAGCACCTATGGAAGTGAAACATCACCCGAGCTACATGATTTGACTAGAGTACAGAAGTGGTGCCCTACAGCTGTCAGGCACACCTGCCAGCTACACAGCTGTGCAGAGGCAGAGAGGCAGGCGAAGAAGAGTAAACCACTGTTGCTGACAACACCCCTACAATTGGTAAAACAAAAGCCACAGCAATGCAAATACACAAGGGACACACGTCAGCTACAGCAGCACAGACACAGTTTAACATTAGTACACAAAACATGTAGACACAGCTGCATTCACAGAATAGGAGCTCCACAGGACTGGGTAATCAACATGGTGACATCCTGTGCTGTCCCTCCTTCATTCATCACAACTGAGCTCCATGTTTTCACATGCAAGATGAGGAGGAAGAAGAGAGAGGACAGTGGAGAGTTCCTACCGACATAGGCCCCACTCCTCTAATGCCCACAAGCCCTGGGGTGAGCGTTGCTGGGAGACGGGAGGATGTGGGTGTGTGGCGTCTATCTGCTGAGCTGCCCTCCCTTGTCTCCACACTCCTGCTTCACACACAGCCTGGACAGGATCCTCTTGCTGATGGCCAAATTCACCTCAACATCAATTTATTTTTTCCTGTTCTGCCTCCCCCTAACTTAGCTATTTTCTCTGGGCCTCCTCTCCTCCAAATGCAGGTTCCTCTCCAGGTCACGTTTCCCCAAAATGCAGTCTTCTCTCTGGGTCTAGTCTCCTAGAGCTCTCAGTCATCTCACAGAGTTCCACACTGATGTCATGACGCACAGTAGTGTAACAGAGTCGGTCCCACACTATAAATGACAAAAAACCTTGATGCCATCTTCCGCCCAATCTGGTGGAGCAGTGGTCAGACATTGTGGCTAAATGTGTCATGGAGGGACAGTCAGTTACCCAACCCTGTCAGTGTAGTGTTACTGCTCCCCCCACCCCACCCTTTACACCAAACATGACCGGAGAGATCGCGGGACACAGGGCTATAAAAAGACCCTGTCAAAAGGTGATGGAATGTTCTGGGTGTCTTACACTTGAATGCCAGTTCAGCCTCGTGTTTTATTTGATGTAGATTTACTTTGTAATATTACAAAGGGGTTTTGAACCGGTTACTACAAATTGTTTAGATTGGGTCTCTCTCTAGTTCGTGTGTTTGTGACAGAGGGGAACTCCCCCAAATCCACAAGAAGCTGGTTGTATGGGAAAATGTGACAGTTTCATTACTGAAGAAATGAGATAATGGCAGACAATAGGAGACAGTTCTATCATCTTAAATAAAGCAGGGGGGGGCTGTATAATGAGGTCGGGAGGGGTCTGTTCTGTACAATACAGGGAAAGGGGTTTGTTCAGTATAAACTGTGTCAAGATTGAGGGCACCGTGTGGTGGAGTGTGGTTAGGATTTAGCCCAGGCTTTGTGCACCAGATGGGGGGTGGATACAGGGGCAGGGGTTGGTTGAGGTTGAAGAGACAGTGGATGAAGAACAAAACAACTACTATATCAGTTGGCTGCCTTCCACTGCTCCTCAGCTTCAGAATGGAACTGCTAGACACCTGCAGCACCAGCCTCAGATAGCCTCACTTGGTCTTTATATTACAGAATAGGACAACAGTGTTCATAACACACATTTTTAGGTGGATTAGAAGTCTGGCCATTATAAGCAACAACGGTGACAAATTGAATGGGGAGCTACAAATGGCATTTTATTTTTATATACGGTATCCAATTGTTAGTAGTTACTATCTTGTCTCATCGCTACAACTCCCGTACGGCTCGGGAGAGACGAAGGTCAAGAAAGCCATGCATCGTCCGAAACACAACCCAACCAAGCTGCACTGCTTCTAACACAGCGCACATCAACCCGAGCCCAGCCGCACCAAATGTGTCAGAGGAAACACTGTGCACCTGGCAACCTGGTTAGCGTGCACTGCACCCGCCCGCCACAAGAGTCGCTAGTGCGCGATGAGACAAGGATATCCCCTACACGGCCAAACCCTCCCTAACCCAGACGGCTAGGCCAATTGTGCATCGCCCCCACGGACCTCCCGGTCGCGGCCGGCTGCGACAGAGCCACAGGCGGGAACAGAGTCTCTGGTGGCACAGCTATCACTGCGTGCAGTGCCCTAGAACCACTGCGCCAGTGCCCTAGACCACAAAAGCCATTTGTAGGGCCATTTGTAGAGCCCTACAAATGGCTTTTAAGCAATATCAATACAGGCTTGACAATAGTATATTCCTCTCGGTTTCAGATCTATAGGAGTTAATGGCTGTTTATGTTAAATTCACATTTGGGCTTTGACTGAGTCCCCGGTGAGTTTACCTGTGTGGCCTTGTCATTGACACAGGTGACTCCTTGGCTCTCTGCTTCCTTGGGCCACCCGGCCCTGCAGATATGGTCCAACAATTGTATCCAGGGACAGGGTGCGACGAATGGTCGGCTTTGGGGGGCGAGACTTGCTCCTGTCGCCTGAAGGAAACAGCCAAAAGATATCACATTTACTGATATGAAACGTTTCTGCTTTATACTGTGAGTGTGTGATGAGGTCAATATTTGTAACAGAAGACAGATGCTAATCTTGTATGGAGGGCTGTTTTGTGTGACGGTGCCCCAGTTTGACAGCATATTGGTCTGACAAACTAAATGCTCAGCCTACCAGTGCAACGTAGTTGGAACAAATAGTCACATCATAAAAGGAGGCTCAAAACTACTTTAGCACCAGCAGGAGTTCATAAAATGGCTTCCCCGGCCCCCCACCTCCCTCGTAGGGCTTGATGAGCTCGTAGTACAAGTAGGTGTGTATTGGCAGCTCTTTGTAAGTAATCTCTGGCAGGTGTGAGCCAAGCCACTGAGCCTACAGCAAAGCCTCCAAAGACATGTTGCACAAGACTGGCAACGAGTCTACTTTCCAGAAACCTATTCCCCAACTCATACCACTTCCCTCCACCCCACTTCCCAGGGCAGACAGGATGTATAAATAAACACCACAGAACAAGCACTCGAGTTACTGGTGCATCATTACAGTGTACTGTTGAAACACACTGGAATTACAGGCCACAGGGCCCAAAACAAAGGTTTCTTAAAACCTCTATTGACATTGTACCCTCTCATGTGCCAGAGGTAGGTAGTGTAATTAAATTACACTCTTAAAACACCTTCAGAGAGTTCAGGATCAATTAGAGCTGGGGCAATAAAAATAATAACACTGACCATTTAACAAGGCCATTTTACTGATTAAAATAATCACGATATGTAGCGTATACTAAAGCTATGTGATGTTTGATAGTTGTCACCAAACCCGACGCATTAAATAGAAAATGTGCTTACTCTGGCTCTACAAACAGCTCAAAGATACAGTGTGGGGTAGGGTGGTCTACGATGAGATTAAAATGGATAAGAGCGAGAATATTTTTATGTCAAAACGGCAGTCAAGCATCAATCGTGTCACCAGAACAATACCCTCCATCTATTGGAATGGAGCGTCAAGATGACCATGCACTATCATCACCCTGTAAGTTCAGAACTTATTTCATCTGTAGCCTAATAAACTGCATGGTTTCCCCCAGTAATAATGAGAGGACCACACACACACACCATATCATCTACTCGACTCCAAGTTGACTTCAATATGATGGTTATTCATTAGAGGCTGGTGGGAGGAGTTATAGGAGGATGGGCTCATTGTAAAGGCTGTAACGGAATTAATGGAGTCATACATGTAGTTTCCTTATATTTGATGTGTTCGATACTGTTCCATTTATACCATTCCAGTCTTTGCAATGAGCCCCTCCTGCTAGCACCTCCCACCAGCCTCCACTGCAGTTATTATATCAATATTTGCTAATAAAGGCATTTCCACTAGTAATTCTCACATAATACATTTTACTGACACAAAAAGATCCCACCATTTCAAACAAACAAACTGTCGGCATTTATAAAATTGTACAGAAACTACTTGTAGTGACTTATTTTTTATATGGTACCATTAGTCGCATTAATATGGTATAATATATTAGATGGAAAACGTGGTTAATCAAATCGTATTAGTCACATGAGCCGGAATACAACAGGTGTAGACCTCAGTGAAATGCTTACTTACAAGTCCATAATCAACAATGCAGTTAAAAAATATGAATAATAAATAAAATAACAAGTAATTAAAGAGCAGCAGTAAAATAACAATAGCGAGACTATATACAAGGGTACAGGTACAGAGTCAATTTGCGGGTGCGCCCGGTTAAACGAGGTCATATGTACATGTAGGTAGAGTTATTAAAGTGACTTTGCATAGATGATAACAGAGAGTAGCAACGGTGTAAGGGGGTGCAAATAGAAGCCTCATGGACCAAGACTTGCCGCTCCGGTACCGCTTGCCGTGCGGAAGCAGAGAGAACAGTCTATGACAAGGCTGGCTGGAGTCTTCCTCTGACACCGCCTGGTATAGAGGTCCTGGATGGCAGGAAGCTTGGCCCCGGTGATGTACTGGGCCGTTCGCACTACTACTAGTGCCTTGCGGTCGGAGGCAGAGCAGTTGCAATACCAGGCAGTGATGTAACCAGGATGCTCTCGATGGTGCAGCTGTAGAACCTTGAGGATCTGAGGACCCATGTCTCCTGAGGTGGAATAGGTTTTGCTGTGCCCTCTTCTGCGACGGTCTTGGTGCGCTTGGACCATGTTAGTTTGTTAGTGATGTGGACAGCAAGGAACTTGCGAAGCGCTCAACATGCTCCACTGCAGACCCGTTGATGAAAATGGGGACGTGCTCGGTCCTCTTTTTTCCTGTAGTGCACAATCATCTCCTTTGTCTTGACCACATTGAGAGGTTGCTGTCCTGGCATCACACAGCCAGGTCTCTGACCTCCCCCTATAGGCTGTGTCATCATTGTCAGTGATCAGGCCTACCATTGTTGTGTCATCGGCAACTTGAATGGTGGTGTTTGAGTCGTGCCTGGTCATGCAGTCATGAGTGAACAGGGAGTACAGGAGTGGACTGAGTACGCACCCCTGAGGGGACACTGTGCTGAGGATCAGCGTGGCGGATGTGTTGTTACTTACCCTTACCACCTGGAGTGGTGGCCCATCAGGAAGTCCAGGATCCAGTTGCAGAAGGAGTGTTTAGTCCCAGGGAACTTAGCTTATTGATGAGCTTTGAGGGCACTACGATATTGAACACTGCTGAGCTGTAGTCAATGAATAGCTTTCTCACAAGGTCTTCCTTTTATTGAGAACTCTTTATGATGCCATTCCAATCATTTGTGATGTAATAAAAAAAGCATGGATGTAACTGACAGAACTATTTATGATGTTCCAGTTATGTGGTGTAATAATGAATTGGAAAGAACATGACATTTTCAAATTAAGTAGCAAATTTCTGTTTTAAAACACTTCATTTATAGGGTCCTGCAGAGACCCACAGCAAAACACAAGCTTGAGCAGGGTGGGGGATGGTTGATGCATGGGGTGGAAATAGGCTATATTCACTGTAAATCGGTGTTCTGTTTAGAAAAAATTGAGGCCAGAGAGCTGCACCACAATGTAAAATAGACCCATGTAGCTAAGCAGTAAGATACTATAACAGTTCATCATTATAGATAGACAGCAATAAAAATGCAAACCCAGCGACATTCCCACCATAGTGTAATATTTGGCAAGTGACATTATTTGGCACCAAAATTAGAATTTTATTTACCAGTCTTGGAATCTTTGCAGCGCGGTTGTGCTTTGTTGTGAAGCTGGAATGGGACAGTGGCTCGAAGTGGTTGTAGACAAGGGGTGCCCCCGAGCCGCTTCACTTCTCTACCCAGATCCCCCCCGCCCCCCCCAAGTGCAAAATGAAAGGAGCCGAAAACACTTCGACTTCAACAGGCAGCCGTATCAAAGATCACAATCAGTAGTTTTAGCTACCTCTTCAGTTTAAATTAGCCAGTATTTCAATATTTATGATAAGTATCCAACATGGTTAGCTTCTTGCTAGTAGCCAGCCTTCTTTTTGTGATGACCATGATTTCCTCCAACTTTTCTCTCGAACTAAAATAAATACATCTAAAATATTAGCCCTGCATTCAGTTCACAACAAAAACTATTACATGCCCAACATGATCATCCACTGTTGGCTATTATAACTTGACTTTTATGTAAACTATCAGGCTACACAGTTGACAAAATATTGCCAAATCTTGTCTAAAACTGACAACAGCTCAACGAGCCAGTTCTCGTGTCCAATTTGCCCATGGGCAGAGGCGAATGACACATCCTTGATCTGGTTGGGTACTGAAAAATACGACTTCCTTTTATTGGTCATAAAATCTATCTATCAATCAAGGTCTGCCCTCAAAGTCATATTGTTCCCTCCTCGTTGATTAAATCTCAAACCAGCCGTGTACACCAGGGCCCACCACTCCTATGCCTTTGCCCCCACAATACATTCACACACATTCCTCTTTAATGTTCGAACATTATGGATTAAACTCCTTATCAACACGGATTTAAAAATATAAAAGCAACATGCAACAATTTCAAAGATTTTAATTTGTTCGTTCATATAAGGAAATCAGTCAATTGAAATAAATTAATTAGGCCCTAATCTATTGATTTCGGTATGACTGGGAATACAGATATGCATTTGTTGTTCACAGATACCTTTTTAAAAAAGGGCAGGTGTGGATCAGAAAACCTGTCAATATCTGGTGTGACCATTTCCCTCACACAGAGTGACACATCTCCGTCACATATAATTGATCAGGTCTGTTACCCTACTCCTCTTCAATGGCTGTGCAAAGTTTCTGGATATTGGCTGGAACTGGAACACACGGCTGTATATGTTGATCCAGAGCATACCAAACATGCACAATGGGTGACATGTCTGGTGAGTATGCAGGCCATGGAAGAACTGAGACAGTTTTAGCTTCCAGGAATTGTGTGCAGATCCTTGTGACATAGGGCCATGCATTATCATGATGAAATATGAGGTGGTGGTGGCAGCAGATGAAACGGCACAACAATGGGCCTCAGGATCTCATCACAGTATCTCTGTGCATTCAAATTGTCATTGATAAAATGCAAATGTGTTCGTTGTCCTTAGCTTATGCCTTCCCATACCATAACCCCGCCGCCACCATGGGGTACTCTGTTCACAACATAGACATCAGCAAACCGTTCACCCACACAACGCCATTCACGCCGTCTGCACGGTACAGTTGAAACCGGGATTCATCCATGAAGAGCACACTTCTCCAGTGTGCCAGTGGCCATGAAATTGAGCATTTATCCATTGAAGTCGGTTACGAAACCGAACTGCAGTCAGGTCAAGACCCTGGTGTGGACGACGAGCACGCAGATGAACTTCCCGAGATGGTTTCTGACAGTTTGAGCAGAAATTCTTTGGTTGGGCAAATCCAGTTTCATCAACTGTCCAGTTGGTTGGTCTAAGATGAGTCCGCAGTGAAAGAAGTCAAATGTGGAGGTCCTGGGTTGGTGTGGTTCATGTGGTCTACGGTTGTGAAGCCTGGTTGGACATACTGCTAAATTCTCTAAGACCACGTCGAGGTGGATAATAGTAAAGTTAACATTAAATTCTCTGGCACAGCTCTGTGGACATTCCTGCAGTATGCATGGCAACTGCACGGCTCCTCAAAACTGGAGACATCTGTGGCATTGCATTGTGTGACAAAACTGCACATTTTAGAATGCCATTTTATTGTCACCAGCACAAGGTACACCTGTATAATGATCATGTTGTTTAATAAGCTTCTTGACAATCATCCCACCTGACAGGTGGCATCTTGGAAAAGGATAAATTCAACAGGGACGTAAACACATTTGTGCACAACATTTTGAGAGAGAAGCTTTTTTGTGCATATGGAAAATGGCTGGGTTCTTTTATTTCAGCTAATGAAACATGGGACCAACACTTTACACAAGACATTGACAATATTGGATCAACTTTAGTGTTAAAAAGGCCAATATACAAGCCAGAATGTTGAGTTCTGTTCAGATCTTGCAGCTTGCCCATAGATCTACCAAATTAATGTTAGCTGATGCTGCATGAAGTAAGACATTGAAAATCAGAGCTCTTATCATATATTCTGAAAACAATATGACGCAACAGACCTGCGTTGGAGAAGAAAACAAATCAAATGGCCAGTAACGCTTCAGTGATCTGCTCCAAGGGGCCTCTTATACAGTTCAAACTACCCAGGTTGAGGTTCAATTATTATTGTTTTATTAAATCGCAACCGCCAATATGGAACCTCAGCTAACATAGTATGTCACTGGAAGACAGCATTTTAACCATATAATTAGGAATTAGAATAGTATTTAATAGGATCTCTATGACTAATGACAGACTCAATTTATGAATACATACTGTAACGAGGCAAATATCCAGACGAGATCATGATGAATTGGTTTGAACTAGCATGGACCTATTCAAAGACTTTAGTAACAACATTGGTTTTAATGTTTGCAAGACAACTCTACAAGAGAATGACATCAATAATTACGGTGTGAGCATGTATATTATTATTTATTATCAGGGATGTCACTGTCAAATCCATAGACAGGGGTCTCTGCTTATTCCTCTCTGGTCTCACCCAGCTTTGGGCTGTGGCCCCCACTGGACTGAGATGGTACAGGAAGTAATCGAGCATGTACATTCTGACTGGCTGAACGTAATGGAAGGATACAGATGAATTGGAGCAACAGTCTGGACCCTGACAGAGGGAGAAAGAAAGGAAAAAAACAGATGAGCAGGAAGCTCAATGGCACTGAAGGGAGGTCATTTGATATGTGTTCTACTGAGAGTGAAGACCTACTTACCACTTTGGAAGGGTAATAGTTGTACTGGTGGAACCATTTGGGCAGTATGTCTTCGGTACAGAGAAGTTTACCCAGCCACAGGGGGTGGAAGGTTTCCCTGTGTTGGTGGTCTCTAGAGTCCCCTGCTGGGACTCCCAGCTTCTGGAGGCAGAAGCCCAGTAGTAGGTCCTCTGCAGAGGTGGACTGGGTGCAGGTTCCATGGTGCAGGCCCCTGACATAGCGTCTCACAGACTCGCGGCTCAGTACATAGCCAGCACCACCACTCATGTAGCCTTGATGGACAAAGCGGCGAAAACGTCTGCCCAGATACACAGGCTTGTCTGGGCTGAACCGAGACAGGAGCAGACGCAAGTTTTCCACAATTACATAGGTGTCATCATCAGCTTTGAGGAACCAGTCAGCCTTGTCTAGGTAACTGGAAATGGAGGGAAAGAGGAGGGGTCAAAGACAGAGTTTGTCTCCTTCACCAGCACATACAAATAGTGCTTTCATAACACATTCCTCACCCCTTGACCTTCCTTACATTTTGTTGTGTTACAGCCTGAATTTAAAACGGATTAACCCCATAACCCCATAAAGTCGAAGTGGAATTATGTTTTAGAAATCTATGACAAGACTTCATAATGGCTGTCTAGCAATGATCAACAAAACTTAAAGATCTTTAAAAATAATAATGTATAAATATTGTACCATCCAGGTGTACAAAGTTCTTAGAGACTTACTCAGAAACATTCACAGCTGTAATCACTGCCAAATATGATTCTAACACGTATTGACTCCGGTGTGCGAATACTCATGTAAACGAGATAATGTTTTTAGAATTGTTTGCAAATTTATGGGACCTTGTGTGTAGATGAGTGACCAAAAAGAGCATCTTTACATAGGTCACCTGACTGACAGTCTATCATCAGCCCATCCATCCACATTGCACTACAAACATTTGGTAAGTATTCAGACCCCTTCACTTTTTCTTACATTACAGTCTTATTCTAAAATTGATCAAATTATTTTTTCTAAATCAATCTACACACAATACTCCATCACAAAATAAAAACAGTTTTTTATACATTCTTGCAAATGTCCAAAATATAAACTGTAATATTACATTTGCATAAGTATTCAGACCCTTTGTTGAAGCACCTTTGGCAGCAATTACAGCCTCGAGTCGTATTGGGTATGATGCTACAAGCTTGGCACACCTGCATTTGGGGAGTATCTCACATTATTCTCTGCAGATCCTCTCAAGTTCTGTCAGGTTGGATGAGGAGCTTCGCTGCACAGCTATATTCATGTTCGATCAGGTTAAAGCCCGGGATCTGGCGAGGCCACTTAAGAACATTGAGACTTGTCCCGAAGCCACTCCTGCATTGCCTTAGCTGTGTGCTCAGGGTCTTTGTCCTGTTGGAAGGTGAACCTTCGCCCCAGTCTGAGGTCCTGAGCGCCCTGGAGCAGGTTTTCATCAAGGATATCTCTGTACTTTGCTCCGTTCATCTTTCCTTTCCCTCGATACTGCCTAGTTTCCCTGTCCCTGTCACTGAAAAAAATCCCCACAACATGATGCTTCCATCAGATATGATGCTTGGCATTCAGGCCAAAGAGTTCAATCTTGATTTCATCAGACCAGGGAATCTTATTTCTCATGGTCCGAGAGTCCTTTAGGTGTCTTTTGGCAAGCTTCAAGCGGGCTGTCATGTGTCTTTTACTGAGGAGTGGCTTCCGTCTGGCCACTACCATAAATAACTGATTGTTGGAGTGCTGCAGAGATGGGAGAATCTTCGAGAAGGACAACCATCTCCACAGAGGAACTCTGGAGCTCTGTCAGAGTGACCATCGGGTTCTTGGTCACCCCCGATTGCTCAGTTTGGCCAGGCGGCTAGCTCTAGTGAGAGTCTTGGTGGTTACAAACTTCTTCAATTTAAGAAAGATGGAAGCCACTGTGTTCTTGGGGAACTTCAATGCTGCAGAAATGTTGTGACCCTTTCCCAGATCTGTGCTTCGACACAATCCTATCTCAGAGCTCTACGGACAATTCCTACAAGCTCATAGCTTGGTTTTGCTCTGACATGCACTGTCAACTGTGGGACCTTATATAGACAGGTGTGTGCCTTTCCAAATCATGTCCAATCAATTGAATTTACCACAGGTGGACTCCAATCAAGTTGAAGAAACATCTCAAGGATAATCAATGGGAACAGAATGCACCTGAGCTCAATTTCAAGTCTCATAGCAAAGGGTCTGAATACTTATGTAAATAAGGTGTTTCAGTTTAAGGTATTTGCAAACATTTCTAAAAAACAGTTTTCACTTTGTCATTATAGGATATTGTGTGTATATTTAATTTTATAGATTTTAGAATACATCTGTAACAGAACAAAATGTGGAAAAATTGAAGGGGTCTGAGTACTTTCCAAATGCACTGTAGATCTCCTATACCACATGGATTCTAGACCACCAGAATCATGTCCTCCATCAATGTGAGAGAGATTCGGAGAACATACTGGTGATGTGGGGCATTACCCGTCATGCAGTAAGTTGAAAGCGGCCATGGTCTTATTGTACAGGTTGGCCCGTCCCTCTTCTGTTGCCAGAGCCAGCACGGTCCCAGGGAACAGGAGATCCGGCTTAGAGCTCATGAAGAGCAGTGTGTCACAGCGAGGCCCCCAGGTGTTCACTATGTGTTTAGCTCTGGTCCACAGAGTCTGGGGTGAGGTCAACACCCAGCAGAGCAGTCGACCCGAAGAAGGGGTGGGGGAGGGAGGCAATGGCGAGAGGACTGAGGCATTAGTGGCAACAGCAGAGTAGTGTACTGAGTGAGAGAGACAGAAAGAGAGAGAGATGATCATGTGGCTGAGTGTATTGGAGTTATTCAGAGAGGTGTAAAAAAAATACTGTAGCTCCAATTTACCTGAAGGGAGCTCACCCAAGAGGCTGCTGGTCCGTGAGGACAAGGGCACTGTCTCCTGAGAGATCTGATATGCTTTGTAGTAAGCAATGGCCATGAAACAGAGACAGAACCCCAACACAAAGCCAGCGCAGAACATAAAATCCAAGAGCCTGGAAGGCTTTGAAGTGGACTTAGACATAACCATCTGCACAAGACAAAAATCATATTGTAAAAGTAATGTCTCGGTTTACAAAAAAAGAGCATTCGCAGACTAAGTCAATCAAAAACCAATCTGGTTTATAAGAAGTTGCAACAAGGAGACATATCCAGCACAGAACATGTCTAACTGACATCTTGGAGACTGGCCCTTATATACTAATCAGACAGCACCAAATGTTCTTGTCACAAACGTGGGCCTTCAATTGTGTAGGCAAAACTTAACGTCCCTCGTCTGTCAAGAATGTTGAATACAATTATTGGAACGTACTCTGATGATTATCCTGGGTGTTGGTCGTTCAGCTAGTCAGAAAAGGACAAAATATCCACAGGAAAGTATTAAACAGACTTCAAAACATGGCTCTGTGTGTGGCAATCAAGATGTGTTTGCTCATGACTGAACACACGAGATGGAAGTACATGCACACATAATACAAGGTGTTTACATGGTTTTGTGCCAAGTGCTAGAAATGTCTACTTCAGTACCGGTGCGCTAAAAAGTCGGCTAGACAACACTTTCCGATGGATATTTTCTCTCAAATTTCAAACAGCTGAAGGACCAACTGCACAGACAACCAATAGAGTAAGTTCAAATGTAATTTTATTAAACATTCTGGCTTGTAAGGAACATTACCACAATTCTGCACTGCTTTGCTTCAGACTGTATACCAAAAATTGGTATAAAAGTCTGATTTATTCAACTATGGAAACACCAGCCCAAGAAGCTTGTAGTTTGTCAAAACAGAAGCCAGTGACTTGGTCAGCTGCTACAGAGTCACAGTAAATATAATACCACAGTGAATAATAAGTGTGTCCTTGTACATCGTCTGGCATCATCCACTATCAACAGATATGATAACAATCCATAACATAAGTCTATTGACCATCAACCCACACCTTGAGTGTCACAAACACTGGACGTCATGTGTGTTACAGAAAGGGAAAATATAATTATGCTAAGCATAGTGTTAATCACTCTAAACTAAATGTGAACTTCAGTAATCTAAATGTCCCATTACCAACATGCATAGACCTACAAATCAATCCTAAATCTTACATTTGGTTTTTACAAAGTTCTGTCAAACATACCAACCCTCTGCCTTCCAGAAACAGAACAATGACCTGATGTGAAGGTTAATTGGACACCACCCTTGCAGACGCACTGCCCACCAATTGATTGATTGGGGACACAGTAAATGGACCACTAGATGGTGCCATAGAGCACCTTGGACACAATCCTGGGCCCAGTTTATCAAAAATTATCCATCTGGATTTCACCTTTCGTACAGGATTAAATGCATAGAAATATATTGAATAGAAAGGTATCCACATTCAAGACAATGATTTGTCCATTCTACTTCTGTGCATTTAATCATATCCTGCAGGTTTGCAGCACAATATACTGAAATCAATTACTTTTTCTTGGCCCAATAGCTTACTAACATACTTGTCTCAACTAATCAAGGGCTGCTTAAATGGAATCCGTTTGTTAGTAGAAAACCAACATGAGTATTACAGATGTAAACTGTTGAAACCAGTGGAGTATTTCAGGGTAAACATACTTTAATAACATTTACACCCCTTGCAGAGAAAAAAACTACTCACTGAAAAGGGATTGACATAACAAAAATAAGGCAGTTTATTGCAACTAATAGCATAGGTCATTGAACAAAAATAACCAAATATGCATGTGTAAAAATTACAGCACACTTGATTTATAAAATCAGATTCATCAACAAAATATAAAAAGCAACGTGACAACAAAACTGTTGATAGACAGACGTAACCAATTGCTGCACACATGAACAAATACGGAAACAGTAATGTCTGATTACTCAAGCAGGTCAATAATTTGGAGATTCAGGCCATCCAAAACCCAGTACAATGGAGGAACAATGCCAATATCATTCAGCCACATGCATCAAATACACATCTAGCCACTATGTTAGCAACACTCAACCTGCAGCCACTCAAACACCTAAGAATAGCTGATGTTTTTGTTAGAATTCAGTTCATCCTTCTCATCCAAGTGTTCTGACTTAATCGCAAGTGCGTCATTCCAGTTTGTCTGTCATTATGACAGGCAGGCAAGAGGATTGTATAGGCTGAGGCAGGGCTGGGACAGACTGACACACAGACAGTACAATGACCAGATGTGTCAGGTGCAGAGAAGAGTTGGATAAGGAGATCTAGAGGAGAGGAGAATTTAAATAGATAAATAAATATGCTTTTGGATAGTTTTGTAGCTTTGAATTACGCTAGTTAGATGTGTCTAAAAGGCATTAAATACAGGCCAATATTTTGACATAGGAATTCACACACACAACAGTGAAAGAACAGGATGGACAGTGTGAGGATATGAGAGAGGGTGTGGGTGAGGAGGAGCACAGACAACAGTGAAAGAACAGGATGGACAGTGTGAGGATATGAGAGAGGGTGTGGGTGAGGAGGAGCACAGACAACAGTGAAAGAACAGGATGGACAGTGTGAGGATATGAGAGGGTGTGGGTGAGGAGGAGCACAGACAACAGTGAAAGAGCAGGATGGACAGTGTGAGGATATGAGAGAGGGTGTGGGTGAGGAGGAGCACAGACAACAGTGAAAGAGCAGGATGGACAGTGTGAGGATATGAGAGAGGGTGTGGGTGAGGGGAGGAGCACAGACAACAGTGAAAGAGCAGGATGGACAGTGTGAGGATATGAGAGGGTGTGGGTGAGGAGGAGCACAGACAACAGTGAAAGAGCAGGATGGACAGTGTGAGGATATGAGAGAGGTGTGGGTGAGGAGGAGCACAGACAAACTAGGATCCTTTTAGTTTCATTAGAACTTTAATTCAATCCACACAAAAATCCAGAAATATTGAAGAGCTTTTCCTCTAATCTTTGCAGACATGAAGCAGTGGGTTGAGTGGAGCTGGTTGGAGAAGGGTTTGGTTGAAAAAGGGTTTTGTTGGTAACTGTGTTAATAGTGACAGTAGGTGGTAGATGTTCATGATCTATTAGTGTCTCCAGGTTGAGGCAGGCGGTTGGGGTTGGTTGGTTGTTGGCTTTGCGCTGGGTAGACAGAGCTCTGTTGGCATGGCGCCCCTAGCTGGGGGAGAGTGCAGGGCTGGGTTCCATGCTGATGTTGACCAGACACTCACTGGACTTGGAGGCTGGACATGGACTTGCAGCTGGGGAGAGAGGCCAGAGAGCCACAGAGACCCAGCATAAGAAGGGGTGTAGTCTTTTCCTACAGAGGAGAGAATAGACAAAACACATTAAAACTCTGATCCTAAAGCACACGTTTGGCTATCAGCATAACTTAAACACCCACAGAAAATACACCATAGACACTGTTCAAACATGCCTTTGTATGTGTGCGCTTGTGAGGACATGTGGATGCATTCTTCTAAGTGGGTTTCTGTGTGGTTTGTGTTGATGCATGTATGACAGTGGGTGACTCGGTTCACATATTTCTGCAGCATCAGTATGCATTGCTGTGCGTCTACAAATGTGTTTGTATAATGTACATTTATCTGTTGAGCACCAACCTATATCTCCTGTTCTGTTGCCCATCGGTCTTCTGGGAATCAGAGTTCAGACTGACGTCAGCTGAAAGCTGCTCCAAACTGTGGAAGCTTCTCCTGAAGGGATGAGTGACATCATGAAATACTGTTACAATAATATCTGTGTAGAAATCGCTTCAAAATTTCCTGTTTGCTAAAATTATAATAGTTTGCCTAATTTTGCTTATGTGACAAAACAAGTATAGTATAGTGTAGAGAATCATTGTACCATCTAAACCATATATTTTTCATAACCAAAACCCGCTGTTTGAAGATGCTATACAAAACCGAAAGTAAAAGATGCAAAAATTAAACTTAAGAACTTAAGCATAGAAATACCACACATAGAACATGCACTTCTTATACTTCCTTTCCAATGAAGAATGACATGTCTATATCACTTATTTCTATGTCAATTTGTTTTGGCCGCACAAAAAGTTAAATATTGCAGCTTTAAATGTACAGTATCACAAAATCACACACATGCACATATACACACTCATTCAGTAGATATACGGAAGAGCTGCGTCCCCCTGGTTGTTGTAGCCGCGTTATGGAGGGCCACTAGTTGACCTGCAGAGGGATGGACAGATCCTTAGTCAGGTGGGAGGAATCACAGGGGATGAGGGGGCAGTGCTGGAAGGAACACGCTGTGATTAACTCTTAACATCATCTGATAAGTGATGTACTGCATTTGTGTGTGTCTATTTATGATGTTTTATGTGTCCCCGTCAATGTATACTAGTGTGTGTGTGCATTGTACTGCTCTCACAGTTGTGCCTGCAGCTCCAGTACGATGGACTCCAGCTCCTTCTTCTCCTGCAGGCTCTGGACTCCACAGAGCTCCTCCAGCCCTGGCACTCAGCTTCTTGTTCTCCGTCTCCACGTTCTTCAGCTGAGACTCCCGAGAGACGCACCAGCTCCTCCAGGTAACCCTGCATCATGACACAGACCCAGACGCAGACACACAAAGTTAGAAGATGGGACTGGAGTGCACACAGATAGACTGTTCTGCATACCCCAAAAGTACATAATTATTACACTATATACAGTGCCTTTGGAAAGTATTCAGACCCCTTGACTTTTCCATTTTGTTACATTACAAAGCCTTATTCTAAAATGGTTCAAATCAAATAAATTCCTCATCAATCTACACAAATAAACCATAATGACACATTTAGAAAATTTAGGCAATAAATATTCAGACCTTTACTATGAAACTGAAATTGAGCTCAGATGCATTCTGTTACCATTGATCATCCTTGAGATGTTTCTACAACTTGATTGGTTTCCACCCGTCTTAAATTCAATTGATTGGACATGATTTGGAAAGGCTCACACCTGTTCACGTAAGGCCCCGCAGGGGGACATCAGAGACTGTAACGTTCACTGTGCTTCACGGAAACATGGCTCACTGGGAGAGACTCTATCCGGCGGTGCAGCTGTAACGGGTTTTCTCCACACATCGCGCCGACAGAAACAAACACCTTTCTGGTAAGAGGGGTGGGGGTGTATGCCTTATGGCCAACGAGGGCATGGTGCGATGAAAGAAACATACAGGAACTCAAATCCCAACTTTCTGTCTACCTGATTTAGAATTCCTCACAATCAAATGTAGACCGCATTATCTACAAGAGAATTCTCTTCGATCATAATCACAGCCATATATATCCCCCAAAGCAGACACAGATGGCTCTGAAACGAACTTTATTTAACTCTTTGCAAACTGGAAACCATTTATCCGGGATAGCTGCATTCATTGTTGCTGGGGATTTTAACAAGGCTAATCTGAAAACAAGACTCTCTAAATGCAGATCAGCACACTGATTAAGAACCAGGGGCGGAAAAACCTTGGATCACTGTTACTCTAACTTCTAACGCTGGTCCGACCAAGCTGACTCCACACTCCAAGACTGCTTCCATCACGTGGACTGGGACATGTTTCGTATTGCGTCAGATAACAACATTGACGAATACGCTGATTCGGTGTGCGAGTTCATTAGAACGTGCGTTGAAGATGTCGTTCCCATAGCAACGATTAAAACATTCCCTAACCAGAAACCGTGGATTGATGGCAGCATTCGCGTGAAACTGAAAGCGCGAACCACTGCTTTCAATCAGGGCAAGGTGTCTGGTAACATGACTGAATACAAACAGTGCAGCTATTCCCTCCGTAAGGCTATCAAACAAGCTAAGCGTCAGTACAGAGACAAAGTAGAATCTCAATTCAACGGCTCAGACACAAGAGGCATGTGGCAGGGTCTACAGTCAATCACGGACTACAGGAAGAAATCTAGCCCAGTCACGGACCAGGATGTCTTGCTCCCAGGCAGACTAAATAACTTTTTTGCCCGCTTTGAGGACAATACAGTGCCACTGACACGGCCTGCAACGGAAACATGCGGTCTCTCCTTCACTGCAGCCGAGGTGAGTAAAACATTTAAACGTGTTAACCCTCGCAAGGCTGCAGGCCCAGACGGCATCCCCAGCTGCGCCCTCAGAGCATGCGCAGACCAGCTGGCTGGTGTGTTTACGGACATATTCAATCAATCCCTATACCAGTCTGCTGTTCCCACATGCTTCAAGAGGGCCACCATTGTTCCTGTTCCCAAGAAAGCTAAGGTAACTGAGCTAAACGACTACCGCCCCGTAGCACTCACTTCCGTCATCATGAAGTGCTTTGAGAGACTAGTCAAGGACCATATCACCTCCACCCTACCTGGCACCCTAGACCCACTCCAATTTGCTTTGCGCCCAAATAGGTCCACAGACGATGCAATCTCAACCACACTGCACACTGCCCTAACCCATCTGGACAAGAGGAATACCTATGTGAGAATGCTGTTCATCGACTACAGCTCGACATTCAACACCATAGTACCCTCCAAGCTCAGTCATCAAGCTCGAGACCCTGGGTCTCGACCCCGCCCTGTGCAACTGGGTACTGGACTTCCTGACGGGCCGCCCCCAGGTGGTGAGGGTAGGTAACAACATCTCCTCCCCGCTGATCCTCAACACTGGGGCCCCACAAGGGTGCGTTCTGAGCCCTCTCCTGTACTCCCTGTTCACCCACGACTGCGTGGCCACGCACGCCTCCAACTCAATCATCAAGTTTGCGGACGACACAACAGTGGTAGGCTTGATTACCAACAACGACGAGACGGCCTACAGGGAGGAGGTGAGGGCCCTCGGAGTGTGGTGTCAGGAAAATAACCTCACACTCAACGTCAACAAAACTAAGGAGATGATTGTGGACTTCAGGAAACAGCAGAGGGAACACCCCCCTATCCACATCGATGGAACAGTAGTGGAGAGGGTAGCAAGTTTTAAGTTCCTCGGCATACACATCACAGACAAACTGAATTGGTCCACTCACACAGACAGCATTGTGAAGAAGGCGCAGCAGCGCCTCTTCAACCTCAGGAGGCTGAAGAAATTCGGTACTCACAAACTTCTACAGATGCACAATCGAGAGCATCCTGGCGGGCTGTATCACCGCCTGGTACGGCAACTGCTCCGCCCTCAACCGTAAGGCTCTCCAGAGGGTAGTGAGGTCTGCACAACGCATCACCGGGGGCAAACTACCTGCCCTCCAGGACACCTACACCACCCGATGTTACAGGAAGGCCATAAAGATCATCAAGGACATCAACCACCCGAGCCACTGCCTGTTCACCCCGCTATCATCCAGAAGGCGAGGTCAGTACAGGTGCATCAAAGCTGGGACCGAGACTGAAAAACAGCTTCTATCTCAAGGCCATCAGACTGTTAAACAGCCACCACTAACATTGAGTGGCTGCTGCCAACACACTGACACTGACTCAACTCCAGCCACTTTAATAATGGGAATTGATGGGAAATGATGTAAATATATCACTAGCCACTTTAAACAATGCTACCTTATATAATGTTACTTACCCTACATTATTCATCTCATATGCATACGTATATACTGTACTCTATATCATCGAGTGCATCCTTATGTAATACATGTATCACTAGCCACTTTAACTATGCCACTTTGTTTACATACTCATCTCATATGTATATACTGTACTCGATACCATCTACTGTATCTTGCCTATGCTGCTCTGTACCATCACTCATTCATATATCCTTATGTACATATTCTTTATCCCCTTACACTGTGTATAAGACAGTAGTTTAGGAATTGTTCGTTAGATTACTTGTTGGTTATTACTGCATTGTCGGAACTAGAAGCACAAGCATTTCGCTACACTCGCATTAACATCTGCTAACCATGTGTATGTGACAAATAAAATTTGATTTGATTTGATTTGATGGTGCAGAGCAAAAACCAAGCCATGAGGTCGAAGGAATTGTCCGTAGAGCTCCGAGACAGGATTGTGTCGAGGCACAGATCTGGGAAAGTGTACCAAAACATGTCTGCAGCATTAAAGGCCCCCCAAAACACAGTGGCTTCCATCATTCTTAAATTTAAGAAGTTTAGAACCACCAAGACTCTTCCAGAAGGACAACCATCTCTGCAGCATTTTACCAATCAGGCCTTTATGGCTGAGTGGCCAGATGGAAGCCACTCCTCAGTAAAAGGCACATGAATGTCCACTTGGAATTTGCCAAAAAGTCACCTAAAGACTCTCAGACCATGAGAAACAAGATTATCTGGTCTGATGAAACCAAGATTGAACTATTTAGGTCTGAATGCCAAGCATAACATCTGGAGGAAACCTGGCACAAACCCTACGGTGAAGCATGGTGTTGGAAGCATCCTGCTGTGGGGATGTTTTTCAAAGGCAAAAACAGGGAGACTGCTCAGGATTGAGGGAAAGATGAACAGAGCAAAGTACAGAGATATCCTTGATGAAAACCTGCTACAGAGCACTCAGGACCTCAGACTGGGGTGAAGGTTCACCTTCCAACAGGACAACAACCCTAAGCACACAGCCAAGACAACGCAGGAGTGGCTTTGGGGACAAGTCTTGAAATGTCCTTGAGTGGCCCAGCCAGAGCCTGGACTTGAACCCGATGGAACATCTCTGGAGACCTGAAAAGCTGGAAGAGATTCATGTCTTTAGGGATGTAAGGTTATCAGGAGGTAAAAAAAAGGTCACCTTCTGTGCATACACAATCTTAAACCTCTGCTCCATCTTGCGACACTTGTTCCTCCAGCTCTCCTCGTCGGTGACCAGGGGGATGTAAGGGTGTTCTGGGACACTTTCATCACTGGCACTGCTGTCCACACTGCACCGGTCATCCTCATCACTCAGGTAGTCATAGCTGTAAGCAGGGGACATATAGCAGGGGAGTTACACACCGCTTATAGTCATATCTATGGGTATGACTAAGCTACTGACTAGTATGACATATATTCACGAAGTGGGCATGTTGTTGTCTCACCTCTGAGTGAACTTCAGGTAAGGTGTGAAGTCAATCACAGCAGGGGACTTACCATCCAGCGCCTCCCCCTTCAAGCAAAAACTGGACAGAGAAAGAATTGTGAACTTTAAGATAACAATGTAACAAATAATAATGCTATGATTCTGCAGGCCTGAGTAATGCTGCCTCACCTGAAGTCTATGGCACTGAGGCCAATGAGCATGCCTGTCAGAACAGTGGCCTCCTCTCTCAGTACGATGGCTCCGTCATCATAGAACCTCCTGCAGTGCAAAGCCTTATGATTAGTTATGTTTTGCATGTTGTTTCTAACGTAGCTTGGCAGTTAATAGGCTAGATGGGATACTATTTTGTGGTATATCTGACCTGGTTGTCCGTGTGTCCCTCAGGGCTGTGGCCACATACTCAGACAGACGCTTCTCCATCAGCGCCACACGGATCCATGCCCGACCCTGCAGGAAACAATGGAAGGAGAGAAAGAGAAAAAGAGAACGAAAGAGGCAGTCAGTGGGAACGAGGGCGTGAGTGCCAGCTAAGGGATTTTTTGATCGAGTGACACACACACACACACACAGATCCCAGTCCTTGCCTTGGCTCGTGAGGTGCTGATGTTCTCAATGTTTTCGATGCTGGCAATGCAGTTGTTCTGCACCTTGCTGCATGCCAGCCGGATGTAGTCCCAGAAACTTCGCTGGCCATCTGAGATGAACCAGCTTCCTGGACCTGGTCCACAGATAAAACACTGACAATGACTCCCATCTCCTACAACAGCCCACACAGTGTCCCTGTCGCTCAACGCAACACAGCAGATTGGCTTTGCATCCAGCACTTTAACTCAGTCAAAACAGATGGGCATGCCATGAGCTCATGTAAAAATCATTACATTTGCCTATTATACAGTGGGGCAAAAAAGTATTTAGTTAGCCACCAATTGTGCAAGTTCTCCCACTTAAAAAGATGAGGCCTGTAATTTTCATCATAGGTACACTTCAACTATGACAGACAAAATGAGAGAGAAAAAACCCCAGAAAATCATATTGTAGGATTTTTAAATTAATGTATTTGCAAATTATGGTGGAAAATAAGTATTTGGTCAATAACAAAAGTTTATCTCAATACTTTGTTATATACCCTTTGTTGGCAATGACAGAGGTCAAACATTTTCTGTAAGTCTTCACAAGGTTTTCACACACTGTTGCTGGTATTTTGGCCCATTCCTCCATGCAGATCTCCTCTAGAGCAGTGATGTTTTGGGGCTGTTGCTGGGCAACACGGACTTTCAACTCCCTCCAAAGATTTTCTATGGGGTTGAGATCTGGAGACTGGCTAGGCCACTCCAGGACCTTGAAATGCTTCTTACAAAGACACTCCTTTGTTGCCCGGGCGGTGTGTTTGGGATCATTGTCATGCTGAAAGACCCAGCCACGTTTCATCTTCAATGCCCTTGCTGATGGAAGGAGGTTTTCACTCAAAATCTCACGATACATAGCCCCATTCATTCTTTCCTTTACACGGATCAGTCGTCCTGGTCCCTTTGCAGAAAAACAGCCCCAAAGCATGATGTTTCCACCCCCATGCTTCACAGTAGGTATGGTGCAACTCCGCATTCTTTCTCTTTCAAACACGACGAGTTGAGTTACCAAAAAAGTTATATTTTGGTTTCATCTGACCATATGACATTCTCCCAATCTTCTTCTGGATCATCCAAATGCTCTCTAGCAAACTTCAGACGGGCCTGGACATGTACTGGCTTAAGCAGGGGGACACGTCTGGCACTGCAGGATTTGAGTCCCTGGCGGCGTAGTGTGTTACTGATGGTAGGCTTTGTTACTTTGGTCCCAGCTCTCATTCCCTAGGTCCCCCCGTGTGGTTCTGGGATTTTTGCTCACCGTTCTTGTGATCATTTTGACCCCACGGGGTGAGATCTTGCGTGGAGCCCCAGATCGAGGGAGATTATCAGTGGTCTTGTATGTCTTCCATTCCTAATAATTTCTCCCACAGTTGATTTCTTCAAACCAAGCTGCTTACCTATTGCAGATTCAGTCTTCCCAGTCTGTTGCAGGTCTACAATGTTGTTTCTGGTGTCCTTTGACAGCTCTTTGGTCTTGGCCATAGTGGAGTTTGGTGTGTGACTGTTTGAGGTTGTGGACAGGTGTTTTTTATACTGATAACAAGTTCAAACAGGTGCCATTAATACAGGTAACGAGTGGAGGACAGAGGAGCCTCTTAAAGAAGAAGTTACAGGTCTGTGAGAGCCAGAAATCTTGCTTGTTTGTAGGTGACCAAATACTTATTTTCCACCATAATTTGCAAATTAATTAATTACAAATCCTACAATGTGATTTTCTGGATTTTTTTCTTCTCATTTTGTCTGTCATAGTTGAAGTGTACATATGATGAAAATGACAGTCCTCTCTCATATTTTTAAGTGGGAGAACTTGCACAATTGGTGGCTGACTAAATTTTTTTGCCCCACTGT
>NW_027016768.1:0-19989 GCF_036934945.1 Oncorhynchus masou masou
AAAGAGAGAAAATAATATATCAAGTTCCCATCAGACCTCCGAAGCACTTCACTACACTGGACTTCTTCTGTACATAATATATTTCCAAACAATACAAGTATGACTCACTTTCACACACAGTGAAGTCAGTTTCCCACAGTACTCCAGTGGAGGAGAAGTATCCTTCCACACAGGAACAGGTGGAAGGTCCCTGGTGCATTGGTACACACAGAGTGGAGACCACATAGACCAGGGGTGTTAGCGCACTCATCTATGTCTACAGGGAGAAACAAACACTGGGATATACACACATACAGTAACAGATACACATACAAAGATACACCACACATATACACACACACTTTTACATGCAAGCATACACGCGCACTCTCAGTGAAGTATGTCACAGACCTAGGCATGGGTTTAAGGGGCTGGCTATGGCATCTGGGCTGGTGAGCAGGTAACCAAAGAGGCAGGTACAGCTGTGTGCTGCATTAGAGTTGGTACAGTTGGCATCGGGACCACACACGGTTTTGTTCAGACACTCATCAATGTCTGTAGGGTTCAAACCACAGATACAACTGATGAGAACAAGTTATGGTCTAGGTTATGTCCCAAATGGCACCCTATTCACTATACAGTATTTATACACCCTGTATACATATGCACCCTAAATACACTTTCACTATATACATACACCCTGTATACATATACACCCTACATACACATTCACTATATACATACATTCTGAATACATATACATACATCTTATACATCATTCACTATATACATACACCCTGTATACATATACATACACCCTATACACATATTCACTGTATACATATGCATACATACATCTTATACATCATTCACTATGGACATACACCCTGTATACATATACAGCCTACATTCACTACATACATACACCCTGTGAACATATACACCCTATATACACATTAACTGTATACATGCACCCCATACATATACATACACCTTACATACACATTCACTATATACATACACCCTATATACATATACATACACCCCATATACACATTCACTATATACATACCCCTGTGAACATATACACCCTGTATACACATTCACTGTATACATGCACCCTATATACATATACATACACCTTACATACACATTCACTATATACATACACCCTGTGAACATATACACCCTATATACACATTCACTGTATACATGCACCCTATATACATATACATACACCTTACATACACATTCACTATATACATACACCCTGTGAACATATACACCCTATATACACATTAACATGTATACATGCACCCTATATACATATACATACACCTTACATACACATTCACTATATACATACACCCTGTGAACATATACACCCTGTATACACATTCACTGTATACATGCACCCTATATACATATACATACACCTTACATACACATTCACTATATACATACACCCTGTGAACATATACACCCTATATACACATTCACTGTATACATGCACCCTATATACATATACATACACCTTACATACACATTCACTATATACATACACCCTGTGAACATATACACCCTATATACACATTCACTGTATACATGCACCCTATATACATATACATACACCTTACATACACATTCACTATATACATACACCCTGTGAACATATACACCCTATATACACATTCACTGTATACATGCACCCTATATACATATACATACACCTTACATACACATTCACTATATACATATACATACACCTTACATACACATTCACTATATACATACACCCTGTGAACATATACACCCTATATACACATTAACTGTATACATGCACCCTATATACATATACATACACCCCATATACACATTCACTATATACATACACCCTATATACATATACATATACCCCATATACACATTCGCTATATACATACACCCTGTGTACATATACATACACCCCAGATACACATTCACTATATACATATACCCTGTGTACATATACATACACCCCATATACACATTCACTATATACATACACCCTGTGTACATATACACCCCAGATACACATTCACTATATACATACACCCTGTGTACATATACATACACCCCATATACACATTCACTATATACATACACCCTATATACATATACATACACCCCATATACACATTCACTATATACATACACCCTGTGAACATATACACCCTGTATACACATTCACTATATACATATACCCTGTGTACATATACATACACCCCATATACACATTCACTATATACATACACCCTATATACATATACATATACCCCATATACACATTCGCTATATACATACACCCTGTGTACATATACATACACCCCAGATACACATTCACTATATACATATACCCTGTGTACATATACATACACCCCATATACACATTCACTATATACATACACCCTGTGTACATATACACCCCAGATACACATTCACTATATACATACACCCTGTGTACATATACATACACCCCATATACACATTCACTATATACATACACCCTGTGAACATATACACCCTGTATACACATTCACTATATACATATACCCTGTGTACATATACATACACCCCATATACACATTCACTATATACATACACCCTGTGTACATATACATACACCCCATATACACATTCACTATATACATAGGGAATAGGGTGCCATTTGGGATGTAAACCGAGTCAGTGCCCCATGATACAGTATGTTAACGACAACAGCAGTGAGACAACACAGTACCTATACAGGGGTTGGTCTTGCTGGGGTCGAGGCCTGGGTTTGTGGGTGAGAAGCCTAGGAGACAGGTACAGTTGTGGGCTCCTGGTGTGTTGGTACAGACAGACTGCTGACCACAGATGGTTGAGTTGAAACACTCGTCAATATCTGTGGGGGTTCAATAGTTGAATAGTTCAGTTAGCATCTTAGCATCTTACGACAGGGTGCCAGGCAGCATCCAGGTTGACAACATTATGGTCAGTAGTATGATATAGATAATAATACACTGTAACATAAAATGCTACCATGAGTTCTTCCATCTCTTTTAGGAAGCACTGTAAATTAGCATAAGTTAGATGTAATGATGCAATACACATGACTGTTGTTATCCATTCAATATGTTCATGTTTTACTGGTCCCTATCTATATAAATGGTTTATATTGAAATATTTAAAACGTTTTGTCAGATTTATCACAGAAAGCTAGTGTTAGTGCTGTTCAGAGACCTTGGCAGTCGAAGGGTCCGTCAGGCTTGTATCCGTTGTAACAGGTGCAGGTGTAATTTCCTGGTGTGTTTGTACATTTACCAAAACCACCACAAACCTTCTCAATCTCCACACACTCATTCACATCTGGGGGGACATAGATTTAATATGCCAATATTTACAAAGTTCCACAAATCAAAGCACACAAAACTAGACAGCGTTCAACAATTTTATTTTCTGTATGTTTAAAAAAAATCTTGCTTACACAGCAGACAGCAGACAAATTCACACATATATATTCACAAAGTTAAAAACAGCAAAAAATGCAGGTATGTCATTCATAGCAGCCCTGAAATTCAAACTCTGGTCTCATGTTATTGATATGATTGGTGCAGTAGGTGTATGAGTGGTGAACATACCTGTGCAGGGGTTGTGGGTTGGGTTGAGTGCCAAGGCTGGGTCTGAGGGTACAAACCCCTCTAGACAGCTACAGTTGTAGACTCCTGGTAAATTAGTACAGTTGGAATGTGGACCGCAGAGATTAGCGGTCTCCTCACACTCATTGATATCTGTTGGGGAGGGTTAGGACAGAGTTAGAGGCTATCTTCTACATCTGTCTGGCCAGACAGAAAGACAGCCAGACAGCCAGACAGCCATACAGACAGACAGACAGACAGACAGACAGACAGACAGACAGACAGACAGACAGACAGACAGACAGACAGACAGACAGACTGACAGACAGACTGATCAAACAGGTAGGACTGTCTAAACTGATTTCACTGATAAAACCAGCCAGCCAGCCAGCCAGCCAGACAGCCAGACAGACAGACAGACAGACAGACAGACAGACTGATCAAACAGGTAGGACTGTCTAAACTGATTTCACTGATAAAACCAGACAGCCCATTACAAAGCTACTACGGCACTTCTACCTTGGCAACCGTAGGATTGGTTTGTGGGTAGATGTTTTGGAGGTATCTGGTATCCAGAGACACATTGACAGCCTCCATTCTTGGTTGTACTACACTCTGCAAGGGGCCGCAGGAGCCTACTACACAGTTCCTATGGTCTGAACAGAGAGGACAGACACACAGTCTACTTTAACAATCTACTATTTTAGCTTGGAACAATGGGACACAAGAGCAGGTTCACTTCAAGTCAGATATAATGTCTCTGTGACCTTAACAGATTGACTGCTTCGAAAACAAGTAGCTTGCTTTATGATTTACTACTCTTTTAGTATACACCAATCCATCAATTAAACTTCAGATAAAGTACATTTTAACAGCTCAATATACTTAAGAGCTAAATAGACAATAAAATGTGTTTGGGAGGAGAACGGAACAAGTCAAATAAAAAGCAGGGTATTTCTCAACTCGCTACTCACATGTCACATAACCCATGTAGTCGATTGGGTGGTTGTTCATCTGCCTGTACACATAGAATCCTCCAGAAGAGCAGTAGATCACTTGAATAGCTACATTGTAATTACAGCAGGAACCTGCGTTCCCACAGGCGTTGCCCGTAGTTGGAGTCTCAGACTCTGACTGAGGATGTGTAAAGGTCAGATGGATGGGATAATATACCCCGCTGTAATAGAGTGGAGCACATTGTGGAACGACGGTGTCCCCTCCGATCCCGACGTAGCGCACCCATATGTGTGTTCGCTGTATGTCGGTATTGATGGGGTAGCCGGGGATAGAGGAAGAGCTGAAGAGATAGTTACGCCGAGGCTCATCCAGAGCCGTGTAGCCATCACAGGAACCTGGGTGGAAGAAGAAGACAATAGAAAATACAGCCCCAATGCCAGGGTTTCGCTATGGGCCACTGTTCCATCATCAGGAGAAATTGGACACATTGCCCCTACGACAGTTACTTCTGTACTGTTAATCCCCCTACCACATATCAGAACTCATAATCAAACTGATCACATAGAATATAGAATATGAGACATGCAGAGGTTATTTAAAGAACTTCCCACAGAGCATAGACATCAATTCAACGTCTATTCCACATTGGTTAAATGTCATTTCATTGAAATGACGTGGAAACAATGTTGATTCAACCAGTCTGTGCAAGGTGGTAACTTACCATTAGGATAAGAGGAAGTCCCAATGATGAACAGAGAACCTGAAAGGAAGGAGAAGACACAAAGTCAAGGACAGACAGTAATACTAGATGGTGATCATTTGGGATAAAATACTGAAATATCAGTTCACTCACCCAGGAGTAGAGACAGAGAACAGTAGCTCATCCTGACAGATCCCTCTTCCAGAGGGCTGAATACATTGAATACCTTCACCCAGTCTAACCCATACGTGCATCAGAGAAACATCTCAATTTGCACACCATCCAAAACTCTGTTATCAGAAGGTTTGAGACTTATACAAATGATCTGGTTTAGGTTTGGATACAAACCTCCATCTTAAAAACACAAAGTGAGGAGACGCTGGCTGAGGTCCGCTATTCTTTCACTGATGGCATGGAGGAAGAGGGGGATGTCATCCATTTAGAGGCCTGCTCTGTGGTAAACTGATAGCATAACACAGCCTCAGACAATTACAACAGGCAACTCAAATTGGCTTTGGAATTTCAGAAAGCCTAATAAGGATTTTTGTCAGAGTCCTTAAAAGAACAGTGGGTTTGGAGTCAGGCGCAGAGCAGAGAGGTTCGAATAAATGTATATTTTATTACCGGAGGAAAACAGTCCGCTAAAACCACAAGGCGCATCAACTGACCGGCCCATACACAGGACCCAAAATGTCCGGAAAAATAAAATACCATTGAACACCCACAAACTAACAGAATAACAAATCCGCACAAACCTAGGTGGGCCTAACAGGCTTAAATAGTTATGATTACCCCCCTGATTCTTTGGTGGGAGTTGTGACAGTACCCCCACTGATTCTTTGGTGGGAGTTGTGACAGTACACCCCCTGATTCTGTAAAGTGTAATTATAAATGTCCGTGTCCAGTTGCAGGTGCTTCTCCAAAAGTTTGAGAATATTCAGAAATATATATATTTATAATCTATGTTTTATATCAAGTGAGAAATGCCTCTTGCATGTGTGTAGATCTTTGTTTTGGTAGCACTGTGGGATGCCCTGTAATCTACTTCTACACATGGCAGAGCGACCACATAGCATACAAACAACTAGTTCCTGCAAAGATGTTTGAGACTGTAAGATGTCTGGCTGCTAAAATGTCGAGGAACTCCTCACTTAGTGCAAAACATGGATTTCATATCTTTCTGAATCTTCTCGTGCTTTGGAGAACAGCCTGGGCACAGACATTTATCAGATACATTTACAGAACCAGCAAGAAAGTATCTGCAAGAACAGATTAGTTGAATTTAACAATTTAATGAAGGATAGGAAAATTGCCTGTTACATTGCCAGAACCAGCCAGTAAACCTGGCTGTAACTGAGGATTCGATTAAGCTGCCAAGGGTTGCACCGGTCGATGGCTCGTGACATGAACAGGCAAAAGAGGAGAGGGAGGAGCGACGCCTTAATTCTAACAGTAATCAGCGCTGCTCTGTAATTTGTGCTGCCCATATTGTTGACAGAGGGCTGCATGGTGCATCGTTCTGGAAACAAACAACATGTCTTTTCCATAAAGTATATGTTTGGAAGACAGATAAAGAAGATATGCGTTTTCATCATGAGAGCAAACACTTCGATGTGAAAACACTGAATCCTACTCATTACTCCACGTGCTTAACCTACGTCCTTTTGTTTTCAGCACTTTTTGGACTTTGCCGTCGGCCAGAGCAGGGCAACCGGCTCACGCCAGGGAGGTACCCTTGTTCCAAAAGGAATGCAATCACTTTTCACGCAGTGCAAACTCATACCGAGCAATCTTAATTGAATCCCCTCATTGTAATTTAGTAGGCTAATGGTATGATCCTGGACCGGGCCCTTTAGAGGCCAATTTGTTGATTTGAGACTGCACTTGCCTTACCTGTGTCTGTTCAGCTATGCACAGACTACTTCTATTGTGCTCAGTGTATCGTCCAATGTAGTACATCTTCCAAGACTATGTGATTGACATGTTGAATTATATGGCGCCTTCCGATGATCACTAAGACCCGTAGCTGTAATCTAATAAATATTTGAGCCCTTCAACCTGCCTTGAATCTTATTTACAGTCTCTGTCGATATGACTGCTAAGGTCTTTCTACAGAATACTTCATTTAAGTTTTACAGAATGCTTAGTTCAAGTTTTACAGAATACTTAATTCAAAATTTGCACCAAGATTAAAGAGGCGCTCATAAAGATTAGTGCCTATCACAGGTCCTTACGTTATGTTTTAATTCAGGTGAGGAGGTTTACACAAATTTCCATTTTGTCAAATAAAATCCACAGATTCTCAAAGTTTTGGATACTGTGAAAATCCCTTGCTTCCTTAGACTCCCCTTGTAGGTTTCAAGTGTGTGTGCACATCAGGGCAGTGTTCTTTTAAACAAAGAAAGTCTGTAACATTGCTGCTGAGCTTGAAGACAGACAGGTTAGACCTTGATTTCTATCTCACCTGTTGACCAATGATGGTTCTCCAGGACACACCCTTAGCTCAGTAGGATGATATTGCATCCATTACAGCCTTGTTACCCAACTAATCCTTTCAACATGCAGTTAGTGATACCTATGTTAAACTACCCAGACAGTTATACAAGTTATCAGAGACATGTGAGAACAATTCAACATCCAGTTATACTAGCTATGATTCTTTCAAAGGCATAAAAAGCTTTTCAAGTTTGTTCACAGACTTTGTCTAACACCCAAGAAACATTTTATAATGAAATAGGGCCCAACTTCAAAATGCTCACTATGTCCTAAATCAAGTAAGTACATTCCTTCATATGATGTGGGAGTGCCCTGCAGTTAAATGCTGCAGCACAACCATTATGTTACTTAATGATGATAGCTCATTGAATCTCTCAATCAGTCTGCTGATTGAGCTGCAAAACTCCTGCAATTTGGCACCACCTCACTCTGTCCCATTGAACCAGTGGATACAGTTACTATTAGAAGTTCTAACAACATTATTGACCACGAGAACGAATGGAGCTAGTCAAGGAACAATTGAGGCCTGGACAAATATACTTCCTCTGTAAAGAACTCTCTCAGATGCGGGAGGAATGGGACAAGGCAGGGTGGGAAGGGTTGGGAATAATGCCTTCCGGGCGAGTGTAAAGGGGACTGAGGGGGGTTGGGGGAATGGGACAGGGCAGGGTGGGAAGGGGTGGGGAATAATGCCTTCCGGGTGGGTGTAAAGGGGACTGAGGGGGTTGGGGGAATGGGACAGGGCAGGGTGGGAAGGGGTGGGGAATAATGCCTTCCGGGTGGGTGTAAAGGGGACTGAGGGGTTGGGGGAATGGGACAAGACAGGGTGGGAAGGGGTGGGAATAATGCCTTCCGGGCGGGTGTAAAGGGGACTGAGGGGGTTGGGGGGAATGGGACAGGGCAGGGTGGGAAGGGGTGGGAATAATGCCTTCCGGGCGAGTGTAAAGGGGACTGAGGGGGTTGGGGGGGGAATGGGACAGGGCAGGGTGGGAAGGGGTGGGAATAATGCCTTCCGGGCGAGTGTAAAGGGGACTGAGGGGGTTGGTTGGGGGAATGGGACAGGGCAGGGTGGGAAGGGGTGGGGCCTTCCCGGGTGGGTGTAAGGGGACTGAGGGGTTGGGGGATGGGACAGGGCAGGGTGGGAAGGGGTGGGAATAATGCCTTCCGGGTGGGTGTAAGGGGACTGAGGGGGTTGGGGGAATGGGACAAGACAGGGTGGGAAGGGTGGGAATAATGCCTTCGGGTGGGTGTAAAGGGGCTGAGGGGGTTGGGGGGGGAATGGGACAGGGCAGGGTGGGAAGGGGTGGGAATAATGCCTTCCGGGTGGGTGTAAAGGGGACTGAGGGGTTGGGGGAATGGGACAAGACAGGGTGGGAAGGGGTGGGAATAATGCCTTCCGGGTGGAGTGTAAAGGGGGCTGAGGGGGTTGGGGGAATGGGTTGGGGAAGCATTTTTGTTTATTTCCCTTACATACAGAAATATTACAAAACTGTTGATGCTGTCCTCTGTCGCTGTATGCATTTCTCTGATACCTGCAACTCCCTTCTGAAAAAATTACAATCTTATTAAAAAGTTGGTCATAGAAAACAGGGACAAAACCATTCTGATGGAGAGGAGCGATACTGTGGATGGACTTGACAGAACAAAGACAGAAAGAAGAAAAGAAATAGAAATAAGTAAAATAGTGCGTCATTACTCACTGTTTTGCCTGTGCTGTCAATTTGTCTTGTAAACTGGACATGCTCTGTTGCATCTGATGATCTCTATGTAAATACAGCACACTGACAAGACAAATGGAAAATAAAGAAACCAAGAACAAAAACACGTTTTTCAACTCCCTGTGTTCATGTGAATAAGATTTGAGAGGTAAATGGCAGCTGTCTTTGTACGACCTGGTTTATTTGTAAATGGATTTTCTACCATTATCTGCAGTCCTCTCTCAACATGCTTTCAGGGGTTCAGGGCAGTTCATTTGAGTGATGAGGGAGGCCAAAGCAAAGATTCTATGTAAAAGCCTGCTTATGTCAATTCTCTGAGTCTTCATTTGTATACTAGTCTATAATGTTTTTTGTTTATTTGCTTCTTGATATTTCTGTAAATAGTATAGTATTCCCTTCCTTATTCTGAATTTCAATAATTGCAAAGAAATGTAGTTATATGACCGTGTGTCCCAGTCCAGTGGCCTCATTTATCAAAGTTGCATCAAAGATGCATGTCAATTTGTCTTGTAATGGTTTGGGGAAGCACACAAAGACTCTAAACCTAAGGTGCATTCAGGTCACTTGAATGTTTGCTAAGTTGCTTGGAGCCGGCTTGTACTGAGCGACACATTTACCCAAAACGTTCTTTCTTAAATGTTATTGAACAGACTTTGAGAATTATTTTTGCTCCGTTTGGTGGGTGTGGCTTGAAACAATGAGTGATCAATTTAAAGGGTGGTTGCCATGCTGACTGCGTTCCCCAATCCACAACCCAACCCCTCCCAGTTTTTCAACTGGTCCTTCAGTAGCACCGTTTCCGGTCAATTAAACATTCCAGAATGTAAAAACTTACTGAACGCAGCCCTTGCCAATACGCCGGTGTTCCTGCAAAAGTTGGTATTTATCAATTATGAACTTGACAGGAAAGTATGATTATTTCACAGTCCATACTCTCAGATCATGCGTATGCACAACTTCTAGTAGTTGATCAATTGTATTGCAAGCAAATATTGTTATTTTGAGGGAAATGTACAATTTTTAATTCTGTAATAATGGTAGTTTAATCTAAACATTATAATGTAGGCCTAATGATAAAACAGATGCATTTGCTGTTGGTAAGGAGATCGCAAGGCAGCATGTGGCTTTATGTGCTTATTTTACTTGTATTATATAGTCCTAAATCATAATCATATTACAGGACGTCTCTCCTTTACTGACATGACTGACTTATTCCCACTACACAACAAATATTAGCCTACCATTTATCCACCACTCATTTAATAGCCAAACTTCCTCAAAAATAAATAGCTAGACAGGTAGCCTATTTAAAATATTTGACAGCTAGGCTACAGTAGGCCAATTGAAGTGCAATTGGAACACAACATCATAGCCTATTTAAATGTAGAGCCAATACCAAGGGAGGAGATTGAAACACAATAATCTGTTGAGAAACAAAATAGTCAACCTGGACTCAGGGTTTACGTAACATGGTAAATGAAAAATCCAGGCTGCTCAAATCAGAATGATATGTTACGTTTGGCATGGTATGTATTAATATGTTACTCATTTCAATTCGTATGATATGTTATGAACTACAATTTGTATGATATGTTGCGAATTACAATTTGTTGTGGCTTATGATAGCTAGATGGCTAGGTGGCTAATGCTAATATTAGCTAGGTGGTTAACGTTAGCTAGGCTATGGATTAGGGGGTTTAGGTTAGTGTTAAGGTTAGGGTTAAGGTTAAGGGTTAGGGTTATGGGAAGGGTTAGCTAACATGCAAAGTAGTTGCAAAGTAGCTAAAAAGTAGTATGCAGTTGCAAAGTTGCTAATTAACTAAAATGCTAAAGTTGTTTGTGATGAGACCGAACACGCCACTTTGGGTTGTTAGACTACTTTAGATAAATGTAATCTAATTTGCCATTGCATTATCTTTTAAAAACTTTCATAGCATCTTCAACATCTTCAAATCATACAGCCAATGAGGGTGCTTTTGTACCATTAAAGGTGAATGGAGTGCGTTTTCCAGGCAGGGTTGTAACACTCCTTCACAAGTGCATAAATATAGTATGGCTGTAATTTATTAATGAAAATGCGTATATATTGCACGATACAGTTTGATAAATAAAAATAATTTGTTGGTAAATAACGAGTCTTGGCAAATATGTAGCAAGGTAGAATCACAGCAGCCTACTGTAGATGGTCTCTCAACAGTTGTCAACCAGATGTTTTCAATCATTAATCGTCACCAAGGATTTAAAGTAATTGTACAGTGAAAATCTCACTTTTAAAAGTCAATTTCTGTTAACTTGTACGCAAATAATGTTGACCGGTTATACTCGTACTTGTGGCCAACGCATTAATTGGAGAAAAAAACACTTCAAAAATCACACCTCAAACTTTTATCTCAAACAATGTTTAAAATATGCTTGCTATTTCCTCACATAGGATGATATCATCTAACTGCAATAATTATACTTTTTAGAAGGAATGTAATGAATTATAGGTCATATTTCATAGATAACTGGAAACAATGGACAGTTGTTTTAATAATAGGATATTCTTTGGTTTCGCGGCACGAGCCTATGGCACATATCTACTAAGAACTAAGTGCTGTTTGAATTTGTTTTCCGGCCGACCATTATTCTTGACGGAACGGTTGGCGGAAAGCAGCAATACTTGTCATCTGTTAGTGTTATTTTAGATCCTTAGTACGTCCCTACCGAAATAAAGGAAAAGATTTATGGTTAGGTTGGGTAGGAAGTCAAAGGATACTAGATAGTACTAACCCAATACAAATATTTAACGAACGACTGCATGAGTAACGTTAGCTACCAGATATTAAGTGCTAGATACATTCTAATATGAAATGTTATCCATGACTTACGTTTGATTACCTACAAAGCAACATATTTTTGTTTCGCACATTTTGAAGAGGTAGGTTGACTGGGTCAATATATTTCTTGAGTGTCTTAGCCTACTGTTAACTAGCTACAGACTAACGTACAGTAAGTAGTAACTTAGCTCTATCAGAGGAAGAGGCGAAGCGTTTAATATCCAAAATATATGGTTATATAGCTAACGTTAGTACATAAAATGACCACAAACAACTGCCTTATGATGAGTAATATCTGCATATGCTGAGACCGAAGTCAGTTAAGCACGTCCTATAGTGTTCTATCTTGCTATGAACTGAATTTTTTTCGTTATACTTCAACAGGTGATCACTTACAGGTGACTGCTTGACTAAGAATAGGGGCATACTGCCTCTGTATACAGTCGACCATGGCGTCATTGGTAAGTCTTGGGTGTATGGTTTACTTGTAGGGTCAACATGACGGTATCAGTCTATTGCTCAACACATTTGCTTCATCTGTTGCTTGCTTATCTCATTGTCAGGCTTGCTGGGCATTAATATGGAGATGGTCCCCCTTTACTGCTATAGCAGCCTCCACTGTTCTGGGAAAAGCTTTCAGTAGATGTTGGAACATTGCTGCAGGGATTTGCTTCCATTCTGAATTCAGCCACAAAAACATTAGTGAGGTCGGGCATTGATGTTGGGCATTTAGGCCACTGGCTCTCAGTCGTCATTCCAAATCATCAAAAGGTGTTCCTTGGGGTTGAGGTCAGGGCTCTGTGCAGGCCAGTCAAGTTCTTCCACCGATCTCGACAAACTATTTCTGTATGGACCTTGCTTTGTCATGCTGAAACAGGAAAGGGCCTTCCCCAAACTGTTGCCACAAAGTTTGAAGCACAGAATCGTCTAGAATGTCAATGTCTGCTGTAGCGTTAAGATTTCCTTTACCGAAACTAAGGAGCCTGAACATGAAAAACAGCCCCGGACCATTATTCCTCCTCCACCAAACTTTACAGTCTGCACTATGCATTGGGGCAGGTAGTGTTCTGGCATCCGCCAAATTCAGATTCGTCCTTTAGACTGCCAAATGGTGAAACGTGATTCATCACTCCAGAGAACGCATTTCCACTGCTCCAGAGTCCAATGGAGGCAAGCTTCACATCACTTTAGCCGACGCTTGGCATTGTGATTTTAGGCTTATGTGCGGCTGCTCGGCCATGGAAACCCATTACATGAAGCTCCTGACAAACAGTTATTGTACTACGTTGCTTCCAGAGGCAGTTTGGAACTTGGTAGTGAGTGTTGCAACTGAGGACAGACGATTTATACGAGCTTCAGCACTCGGCGGTCCCGTTCTGTGAGCTTGTGTGGCCTACCACTGCGCGGCTGATCCGTTGTTGCTCCTAAATGTTTCCACTTCACAATAACAGCAGTTAGAGTTGACCGGGGCAGCTCTAACGGCAGAAATTTAACGACTAGTTGGAAAGGTGGCATCCTTTGAAGGATTTGAAAATCACTGAGCTCTTCACTAAGGGCAGTCTACTGCCAATGTTTGTCTATGTTTATTGCATGTCTGTGTGCTCAATTTTTATACACCTGCCAGCAACGAGTGTGGCTGAAATAGCCGAATCCACTCATTTGAAGGGGTGTCCACTTACATTTGTATATGTAGTGTAGCAAACTGTGTGTGTTTTTACAGGGTGGAAGCAGTTCCTCTTCTACAGAGTACATAGTCCGGGTCCCCAAGTAAGTACTATCCAAGGCCTACAGGCATTGGGTTCTCATTTAACATTTGACCACAGAAGGCCAATGTGTACAACATTCCCGACTCTCTGTCTAACCGTTAATAATCATTTCATGCAATACGGTTTTGGAAACCTCACTCTACTTTCAAATCACCCCAAAATAATTTTCCAAGTACAAAAGACACTGCATAATTTTAACACGGATTCCCACAGAGGTTTTTTTCGCGTTGCACATTTATCTGAATTACGACACTTCCTGAGCTAATGGAAACGCGGGAGTGAACACATAAAAAAACATCTCAAACAAAAACCTCAGTTGATAAAACAGCTAACTTTCCCTAAGTGTATCTTCTGTATGTGTAGTGTTCCAAGCAGGACATACAATTTACTTTTTGGTTCACCAGCCACTGTGTCAGGTAGATTTAAAAAATCTACCAGCCACTCAGATCTTTACATTGCAGTATTCATCTAAAATAGATGTATTTTATTCCCTCCTCAATCTACATACAATGGTTTATAATGACAAAGCGAAAACAGGTCTTCAGACATTTTTGCACATTTTATAAAAAAAATATAAATAGATCCCTTATTTACATAAGTATTCAGAGCCTTTGCTATGAGACCCTAAAAATGAGCTCCGTTGCATCCTGTTTCCATTGATCATCCTTGAGATGTTTCTACAACTTGATTGAAGTCCACCTGTGGTAAATTCAATTGATTTGACATGATTTGGAAAGGCACACACCTGTCTATATAAGGTCCCATAGTTGACAGTGCATGGTCAGAGCAAAAACCAAGCCATGAGGTCGGAGGAATTGCCGTAGATCTCGGAGACAGGTTTAATACTCGAGGCTGTAATCGCTGCCAATGGTGCTTCAACAAAATAATGAGTAAAGGGTCTGAATACTTACTTACTTTCAGTTCGTAATTGTAATTATTTTATTCTAAAACTCTTTTTCTTTGTCATTATGGAGTGTAGATTAGTAACGTAACAATGTGGAAAAAGTCAAGAGGTCTGAATACTTTCCGAATGTACATGATGTGGTATCTACATGAATCATGATATAGCTTACACCACTAACCTGTGTGTGTGTGTAGGAACACCAGTAAGAAGTACAGCATCATGGCCTTTAACTCTGGGGACAAAGTAAACTGCTCCTCCTGGACCCAGGTATGCAGGCCAACTCTCTGGGCCAACTCTCTGGGAAACTCCCTCTCATTACAACTTTCCTCAATAGGCTACTAGAACACTCAATGATTCTCTCTCCCTGTCTGTCTCTCCTTCGTTCTCTCTTCCTCCATGTCTCTTCCTCCCTCCCTGTCTCTCTCTCTCTCTCCCCCCCGTCTCTCCCCCCCGTGTCTCTCTCTCCCCCCCGTCTCTCTCTCTCCCCCCGTCTCTCTCTCCCCCGTCTCTCTCTCCCCCCGTCTCTCTCTCCCCCGTCTCTCTCTCTCCCCCGTCTCTCTCTCCCCCGTCTCTCTCTCTCCCCGTCTCTCTCTCCCCGTCTCTCTCTCCCCGTCTCTCTCTCTCCCCGTCTCTCTCTCTCTCTCCCCGTCTCTCTCTCTCTCCCCCGTCTCTCTCTCTCTCTCCCCCGTCTCTCTCTCTCCCCCCGTCTCTCTCTCCCCTCCGTCTCTCTCTCCCCCGCCTCTCTCCCCCTCTCTCTTCCCCGTCTCTCTCTCTCTCCCCGTCTTCTCTCTCCCCCCCGTCTCTCTCTCTCCCCCGTTCTCTCTCTCTCCACCCGTCTCTCTCTCTCCACCCGTCTCTCTCTCTCCACCCGTCTCTCTCTCTCCCCCCGTCTCTCTCTCTTCCCCCTCTGCTCTCTCTTCCCCGTCTCTCTCTCTCCCCCGTCTCTCTCTCTCCCCCGTCTCTCTCTCTCCCCGTCCTCTCTCTCTCCCGTTCTCTCTCTCCCCGTCTCTCTCTCTCTCCCCCGTTCTCTCCCCCCATCTCTCTCTCTCCACCCGTCCCTCTTTCTCCCCCCGTCTCTCTCTCTCTCTCCGCCCGTCTCTCTCTCTCTCGTCTCCTCTCCTTCTATTATTTATATAACCTTCTGCACTTCTCATCTCCCTACTCCGCTCCCGTTGTCCCATCCGTCTCACGCTCTGTCTACTCTCCTCCCTCCTTTACCCCTACCCCCAGGCTCGTATGGAGCGGGACATGAGTAACAGGAGGATGTATGGTGTGGAGGAGACTGAGGAGGGGGCGGCAGGCAGTGAGTTTGGGAAGAAGCAGAGGGAGGAGGCACGCAGGAAGAAGTTTGGAATCGTTACCAGGGAGTTCAAGGTGGAGGACCAACCCTGGATCCTCAAGGTCAACGGCAAGGCAGGGAAGAGGTGAGGCAGACAAACACACACACAATGGCAAAGCAGGGAGGAGGTAGGCTACACACAGGTCTTCAGGTTACCTTTACTTAGCTCTGGTTCTCTCACAAATACTTACCAAGCCATCCTTTGTCTTTCTGTAAATCCCATATAGCCTGAACTATCCTTTTATATCAACATGTTTCTCTCTGTTTCAGGTTCAAGGCACGAAGAAAGGGGGCATAACGGAGAATGCGTCCTACTACATCTTTACCCAGTGTCCTGACGGGGCCTTTGAGGCCTTCCCCGTCAACGGTTGGTACAACTTCGTGCCCCAGGCCAAACACCGCACGCTGACCGCCGAGGGGGCAGAGGAGGAGTGGGGCAGGTGAGGAGATGGTGGAGGGAGGGAGACAGGTGTGGGGAGAGAGTGGCAGGAGAAGGGGAAATACTGAGGGGAAGAATAAAGATGGGGATGCAAATTCAACCCTCAGGTAAAACACTAGGGGGTAGATGTGGGGGAACGTAGGGGTACACACATACTTCTCCCCCCTCAGGAGGAACAAGGTGGTGAACCACTTCAGCATCATGCCCAGAGGCGCCTGCGGGAGCAGGAGAGAGGGCCGGACGATGATGACGAGGAGGGCGAGAAGGGGGGGAAGAAGAAAAAGAAGAAGGGAGGAAGAGGAGGGGACCTGCGCATCCATGACCTGGAGGATGACCTGGAGCTGAGCAGTGATGAGAGCGACAGCAGTGGAGGAGAAGGTAAGGAGAGAAGAGAGCTGAGCAGTGATGTGAGCGACAGCAGTAGAGGAGAAGGTGAGGAGAGAAGAGAGCTGAGCAGTGATGAGAGCAGTGGAGTAGAAGGTGAGGAGAGAAGAGAGCTGAGCAGTGATGAGAGCGACAGCAGTAGAGGAGAAGGTGAGGAGAGAAGAGAGCTGAGCAGTGATGAGAGCAGAGATGGAGGAGAAGGTGAGGAGAGAAGAGAGCTGAGCAGTGATGAGAGCAACCGCAGTAGAGGAGAAGGTAAGGAGAGAAGGAGAGAAGAGAGCTGAGCAGTGATGAGAGCGACAGCAGTAGAGGAGAAGGTGAGGAGAGAAGAGAGCTGAGCAGTGATGAGAGCAGTGGAGTAGAAGGTGAGGAGAGAAGAGAGCTGAGCAGTGATGAGAGCAACCGCAGCGGAGGAGAAGGTGAGGAGAGAAGAGAGCTGAGCAGTGATGAGAGCAACCGCAGCGGAGGAGAAGGTAATGAGAGAAGAGAGCTGAGCAGTGATGAGAGCAACCGCAGCGGAGGAGAAGGTAAGGAGAGAAGAGAGCTGAGCAGTGATGAGAGCGACAGCAGTGGAGGAGAAGGTAAGGAGAGAAGAGAGCTGAGCAGTGGAGGAGAAGGTGAGGAGAGCTGAGCAGTGATGAGCGACAGCAGTGGAGGAGAAGGTGAGGAGAGATGGACGAAGGTGAGGAGAGAGGCGAGCTCAGAAGTGACGGGCAACAGTGGCGTGCGAGAAGGTTTGGGCTTTTTTCCGATTCATCTTTCCTCGATTCGTTGCATTGTCTCGTCTTGACCTTCTCCAATACGGTTGAGAACGAGGCGAGGAGATGGGATGTGAGGAGTCGCAGAAAGATCAACTGAGATGGAGTAGAGGAAAGTGACAGCAGCTTCTGTGGAGAGAAGGATGGGTTGGATGGGTGGAGGGAGGAGAGAAGGATGGAAGGAGGGGGATGGAGAGAAGGGAGGAGAGAAGGATGGAAGGAGGGGGATGGAGAGAAGGATGAAAGGGAGGTTGGAGGGAGGGAGAGCCCAGTAATGATGAGAATGAAGGCAGAGTAGAAAGAGGCATGGGAGTCATTCAACCTCAAAAGGCACAAGAAACGTTTTGGACACCCACCAATCAGATTGATCTGAAATGGTATCTGCAGTTAGAAACAGATCAGATTCGCATTTCTTGAAAGTTATTTTTCTGAAAGACAATTAGAACTCAAATTGAAAGCTCGTTGATTGCACCCAAATTGGCCATTTCAATTGATAGGATTTATATAATATTCAATAAATATAGTTCCCAACATCCGATATGGACCAAACTTCTTCTTAACAACGATTAAGACGTGAGGAATCCAAACAAATGGTGAAAATCACCACAGACCCCTTAGTTGTCTGGACTTCACAGAGATACACACACACAAGAAATGAACACAGATGCAATGTATTTTTTTAAACAAATGTTTTACATTGTAATTTGGGTAAACAAACATGTGGGATACAGCAAAGTGTTTCTGATATATTAGATATGATATCGATATTTAACAGCAGCAAAAAATACAACCGATATCAACGTGGATTATCCATGTCGGTGCTCATCACTAGTATACAGTGTGTATAAACCACGTGTCTGTTAGCTGAAGACGCATCTCAATGTCGAACAAATAAGTACATTTTACATGTTCAACTGTTGAATTGTTAGAAGGTGCATCTCCCTTTACGTTCCCTCTCTTTTCTCTCCCCCTCTTCCTCTCAGATGGAGACAGCAAGCCCAAGAAGAAAGAGGGGGATGTGAAGGGAAGGGGAAGAAGAAGAAGAAGAAGAAGAAGAGGGGCAGTGACAGCGAGGCTAATAGGGACAGTGACGATGGAGACTTTGAGGGCCTGGAAGTCGACTACATGTCAGATGAGAGCAGGTGACACACACACACACACAGACTCAAAGATAAACATACAGATACACACACACACACACACACAGACTCAAAGATAAACATACAGATACACACACACACACACAGACTCAAAGATAAACATACAGACACACACAGACTCAAAGATAAACATACAGATACACACACACACAGACACACACACACACACAGACTCAAAGATAAACATACAGATACACACACACACAGACTCACAGATAAACATACAGATACACACACACACAGACAGACTCACAGATACACACACACACCCACACACAGACAGACTCACAGATACACACACACACCCACACACAGACAGACTCACAGATACACACACACACAGACAGACTCACAGATACACACACACACCCACACACAGACAGACTCACAGATACACACAGACTCACAGATACACACACACACAGACTCACAGATACACACAGATACACACACACACACACACACACACAGACTCACAGATACACACACACACACACACACACTCACAGATACACACACACACAGACAGACTCACAGATACATACACCCACACAGACACTCACACACACACACACACACACACACAGACAGACTCACAGACAGACTCACAGACAGACTCACAGATACACACACACAGACTCACACACACACACACACACACAGACAGACTCACAGATACACACACACACACACAGACAGACAGACTCACAGACAGACTCACAGACAGACTCACAGACAGACTCACAGACAGACTCACAGACAGACTCACAGACAGACTCACAGACAGACTCACAGACAGACTCACAGACAGACTCACAGACAGACAGACAGACTCACAGATACACACAGACAGACAGACACACTCACAGATACACACACACTCACAGATACACACACACACACACACACACACA
>NW_027016769.1:0-13883 GCF_036934945.1 Oncorhynchus masou masou
TATCTGTCACGACTTCCCTCCGAAGGCTCTCCTGCCCATTCCTGGGCGGGGGCTCGGCGGTCGCCGGCTACCGTCCTATATTAGCCACTAATGATCCTCCTTTTTTTTCTTCGTATCTATTGGTTTTGTCTAATTGGTTTCACCTGTGTGTTGTTTTAGTTAATTGGTGTCTGTATTTATGTAGGCTGTCCTCAGCCTTGTGGCTTTAAAAAGCGGGATTGTTTATTTTGTCATTTCGTTTTGTCTGTCGGTGTTTGCTGTTTGTTTTTTCTCCGGTTTATCTTTTCCCTGTTTTGGAGATTCTCACCCTGTCTTGCTTTTGGGTTGACTGTTGTTTTGTTCACCGGAGAATAAACTTTATTATTCGTATTCTGCTCTCTGCGCCTGATTCCACCCACCTTGACCAGACGTGACATTATCATTTTTTGGCGTCAAATTAATCTTGTTTTTAAGGTTCGATTCCATATTTGAAAAGTTTCTGTGCATGTTTGTCAGGCGGTGGCTGGGCTCAATGGCATGCAACTGGGTGACAAAAAGCTCATCGTCCAGAGAGCAAGTGTGGGAGCCAAAAACGCTAATCCGGTGAGCGCAGTTTGCTTGTGCATTTTGAATTGCAAGAAACAAACGTGAGTACCAGCAGTCTAAATGTGTCGTCTGTCTGGGCTGTTCTCCTTCCTCACACCTAGACTGCCATTATCGAGACCCCGGTGACGCTGCAGGTGCCTGGGCTGCAGGGACTTCAGAACTCTGGGCTGCCCACGGAGGTGCTGTGCCTGCTCAACATGGTGATGCCTGAGGAGCTGGTGGATGACGAGGACTACGAGGAGATCCTGGAGGACATCAGTGAGGAGTGCTGCAAGTACGGCAGCGTGCGCTCCATCGAGATTCCCCGGCCTGTCGAAGGAGTGGAGGTCCCTGGCTGTGGCAAGGTAAAAGGTTGAACTGAGGTTATTCAGTACAGAATGAGACTCTGCTCTTCACTGTTGTTAAACATAAGTCATTGGTCTGAACAAAATTTAAAAAACTGTAATACACCACATGAAGTATGAATTGTTGTTTTAGTAACATGTATGTATCTGCTCTTTGGATCCTGATGAGATTGATGGTTCTTTTTGTTTCAGATCTTTGTGGAGTACGTTTCTACTGCAGACTGTCAGAAAGCCATGCAGGCCCTCACTGGCCGCAAGTTTGCCAACAGAGTGGTGGTAACCAAATACTATGATCCAGACATGTATCACAGACAGGTGTTCTCAGGGTAGAGGGGGAAACAGGAGGCAATACATGGAATTAACTGGGACCTCCTCTTTCCTGCTTCCTCAAACCTGGTTTCAGCTCTTCAGTATCGTGTGTTCTGTCTCCAGTATTCACAGCAAGTACATTGTAAACCTATCCTCATTTAGTACAGATTTTTGGGAAAAAATACTAGATTTTTACATGCGTATTTTAGATACTCTAACTGATATATTACACCAACAAAAAATATCTGTGTGCAGTGAATGAGCTTAGTCTGAAATGTGTACAAATAAATAAAACCATGCTATTTGTGTAGGATTCCCTTTGCCGAAGTAGTATGAATGTCATGTGTGCTTAGATCTAAAACCAGACTGTAACATAGCCAGTGTTGCTGTCTTTCTTAACTCTGTAGTCAATGAGATGATACAAAAGTGAAATGTTTAGATTTCTATTCTGAGCACAAGCTGTTTTCTTATTTTGTCTCTTAACTTAAATAATTGTTAAGTCGAGATGAACCTATATTTGATAGCTATCATACTTTCACTGTGTGATTCTGAGAAGTAACTAACAGTGAAATGTTGTTGTATTACCCCTCCCCCAGAGTCAGATGAACTTGTGAATACCATGTTTATGTCTCTGCATCCAGTATGAAGGAAGTTAGAGGTCGTTTCACGAGCCAAGTACCATAGACTCCCAGACATTGAGCTAACGCTAGTTAGAAACTTCCTTCAAACTGCATGTAGAGACATAAAAATGGTTTCCACTGGTTCATCTCACTCTAGGGAAGTAGAAAACAAAATCCTGAAGTTTAAAACTCAAACACCTAAAACTAGTTAGAAAAACACTCTCAACACTAATAATTACAAACAGTGAACAAAACAATTGTTTCAACAAAGTCATGATTTGGGCATTTTCACAGCGGTTTAAACTCAGAACCTTGAAATTTGCAGATTGTTTTGTGTTCGTGCTCTGGATTAAGAATTTGTGTCATTTAGATTGTAGCATAAAATGACAAGGTCACAAAAATATCATACTGGCAATAGAAATGGATATTATGCATAGTTTTTTGCATAAGAAATATTTGGTCATCCGACAGGAAAGGATGAGGAGATTTTAGAAGATGTGCTTTCAATTTATGTAAATAATGTATGTAGCTAATGTATATCCTGTGTTTTTGTTATCTGATGCTTTCGCAATTGTATGGAAGAAAATTGGTTAATTTATTTTTACCCTAAGTTTTCTTAAGCTTCATGAAAATTGCAGACGTGAGTTGATCCAACATTGTCATCGTATGACAGTAATTCATATCATTCATCATTACAGTGAGACTACCGTTGAGTGTTTTATTATGTACTGTATATCACATACGATTACAACAAAAACAGTATGCTTCATTATGGTTACATTGGAAATCAGCTTTCAACTAAATAAATGCAGTTCATTGATTCAAAATAATTATAAATACTGTTTTTTGTAAATGTGGTTTTGAATGTACCAAATCTGAAAGCATTTTTATGTACACATCTAACCTGCCACTGTCAAGCCTAATCAAATGTTATTTGTCACATACACATGGTTAGCACATATTAAACGAAAATCCAGGACACTCAAATTAGTATAATGTGTTAATAAAACAGAAGAAAAAGGTTACTTAAGGCACAAAGGAAAGGAGGGTATATATATAACACATCTGTATCAACCCAAAGGTTGCATGTTTGAATCTCATCACGGACAAGTGTTTGAGCTCATTTGTAACTTTGCAATCACTTTCTTCATTTGAGCTACTTTGCAACTACTTAGCATGTTAACAAAACATTTCCCTAACCCTGACCTTAAACCTTTAACCTAACTCTTAACCCTAATCTTAACCAAAATGTACAAAATACAATTACAAAATATAATTACACAAAATACCATAAATATTGTATCAAATTAAACCGCACAATATTTCTATTTTGAAATTGATTTAATTAAAATACATGTATTTTGTATTTTAAAATACAGAAATATATTTGCAGAATAACGATAACATTAAAGAAGCTTCTTGCATGCTATAACTGTGAAATGTTGTTGTTTATCTTCCTTAGTTTAATGCCATGACTGTAAGTCACTCTGGGTAAGAGTGTCTGCTAAATGACCAAAATGTATATGTGAAAATGAACATACCAAAATTAACTGCAAGGCATACTGGGTATTATTACCTTGTAATAATAACGTACCTTGTTTCGGGGTGGAGCTCATTGGAATCACACTTAGCATGCTTTGCAATTGTCCATTTTCACATATACATTTGTATTTAGTTCATTTAGCAGACGCTCTTATCACACCATAGTGCCATGAGACTTATGATACCAATGCAGGGTGAAAGGGGGAAACAAAATTGTGAACCGCTATAAAAAAATATATAGAAAAGTATTTTGTATTTTGAAAGTAAAATTTACAGCACTCAAATGTATCTTATTACCAGATACATTGGAGTGTAGTTCAACCAAGTGTAATACAAATGACAAAATACTCAGAAGTAATTAAAATACATATTTCAAATACTTGTAACAGAGCTACTGCCCATCTGTGACCTTAACTCTAACCTTAACCATAACCTCTAACCCTAACCCCTAGCCTAGCTAACATTAGCCACCTAGCTAATGTTAGCCACAACAAATCAGAATTTGTAACATATAGTACAGATTACATTTTGTAAGATAACATACGAATTGTAACAGATAATACGAACTGTAATTCATAACATATAAAACGAAATGAATGATGGACAGCCACAAATAAATACATACCAAATGTAACGTATCATACAGATTTTAGCGTCACGGATATTCGTTTGGTATATTACGTCAGCCCATGAGTCCAGGTTGGATATATATATCCAACTCCTCAGCTGCCTAGGACGTCCCAGATTTCGACCGGTCAGGGAGAGCTCAAAGCGCACAGGATTTGACAGATGTTCGAATCGGACAAACTGCACCGCAAAGAGAGAATTGGGGAGCATTTCGGATTTACATAGTGGTAGCCCATATACGACAAAATGTCAGGACAAAAGAGTGCGAATCCGTGTAATAAATTCCAAGCGAACATTTTTTATAAAAGTAAATGTCAGAACTGCTTCAAGTCTCGGGAGCTGCATCTTCCAACTGATCATGGTAAGGACCAGGTAAGTGAACAAAAATATTTATGTTTCATTAGTTTTAATACCTTGGCTATTACTTTTCTGAATGTTGATGACAGGGGTGACAGATGGGCATGCACTTAATGTTATATCAGACAGAGACATTATTCATATTGTGTCAGGTATCACGTTCATTTGTGAAATGTAATGAACATAACGCAATAGCCTAATTTATCTGTTGTAGAAAATGAAGCAATTGAACTGAATTGCCCCAATGCATGAGTCAAATATTTGTCGCCACACACGTCCCACACTGTTGTAAAGAGACCGTTGACAGCCCATCTGTCAGCACTCAGCATGCCATAGGCCACAACAGGTTATTATTATTTTAGAAAACATATACACCATTGCTATCTGATTATTTTGTGCCCATCTCTGTGTGTCTTGTATATTTAGAGTCATTGGTCAATGAACCTCAGCTAAGTAAGCTCCTTTTTTAAAGCATCTGACTCAGGTGTGAAGGTTACGTATAAAGTATCCAATTTGGAATTTTTGAGGAAAGAATTATCTCATGTTGAGAAGCACTCATAACACAAGAAACAAAACTCTCTGACAAAAGGTTGAGCAAGTTGAGTAACTGGCAGAGAGTCAGAACATTCCAGTCTTTGGGGACATCTAAAAAAGAGCACAAAGAGCAGTTTATCTTCTCTTTTCCATGTCAACAAGATTATCCCTGCCTCTTATTTATGGCCTATTGCATGGACATACTTAATCTGTTCACACATTTTGTAAATGCAGCATAAGAACACTGAATCACGAACGGTCACTGGCTAATCCTACAAAGGACATTCCCTAAAAAGATAGGATTGTTATTCCTTTGACATTCAAAACATGAATCAATGAGTATTGATGCTCCCTGCCAGAAAAAGCCAAGACCCATAGGATGGCATAGAAAAATGATTTCATTAGATAGAACCTTCACAGGTCAAGACCCAACTCATTTCTCCTTGTGTTCCCATGCTTGACAGGCCAAACCCATCTATGGAGGCTGGCTCTGCTTGGCTGCTGAGGGGACAGACTTTGACAATCCAATTCAGAGGTCAAGGGTAAGAGAATGACAAATAACTATCTAGTCTTGGACTATGGTTGTACAGAAATGTATCAGTAGTACTAGTTTATTATTCTGATAGACCTGCAAGTTATTCAATATTTGAGGCATTATTGCAACATTATCCATAACAACTCTATCTCTAAATGGCAGAAATGGCAGCGACGATTCTTCATCCTGTATGAACATGGCGGCATGAGCTTTGCACTGGACGAGTTGGTAAGAGATTCTGTATTTGAACACACACACACACACACACACACACACACACACACACACACACACACACACACACACACACACACACACACACACACCAAAAGGCGAAGCAAACCAGATCATCCAACATGAATAGAGGTTAACTACAGTATATTGTCCTGATGTATGTTTTAATGTTTTATGAGAGGATTCACTATGCATCTCTTAGCCAGATGTTGTGTGTAGTACCAGAGCAGATGATTTGGGATTCATCTGTCCTCTAATGACACATCCCCCTCTCTCACTGATCTTCTGAAATCTCCTCCTCTGCTCTTTTTCATGTCACTCTATATAGCCTGTATTGAAACTTAGTTGCAACGGGTAATGTCTTGTTCGTGATGGCCTTTAACCCTCCAAAATATCTCTCTATATATTTTTGGATATTTCTAGATGGTGAACAAAATATACCATGATTAGCATCATAATCTCCAGTCAAGAATTTCCAGTCAGACAAAATTATTGACATTGTGTATCATTCCTTTAGAAAAGCACTCTGCCACAAGGAACAGTGAACATGAATCTGTGTACAGCGGTGATTGACGCAGAGCCTAAGACAGGCCAGAGGAACGCTTTGTGCATCATCACACCTGAACAGGAGTTCTTTATCCGGGGGGAGAACAAGGAGATCATCAATGGGTCAGTAATGCTTCTCTGATATTACAGTATGATATGATATCACTCCTGACTTAACTTCTCTGATATTACAGTATGATATGATATCACTCCTGACTTAACTTCTCTGATATTACAGTATGATATGATATCACTCCTGACTTAACTTCTCTGATATTACAGTATGATATGATATCACTCCTGACTTAACTTCTCTGATATTACAGTATGATATGATATCACTCCTGACTTAACTTCTCTGATATATCAGTATGATATGATATCACTCCTGACTTAACTTCTCTGATATTACAGTATGATATGATATCACTCCTGACTTAACTTCTCTGATATTACAGTATGATATGATATCACTCCTGACTTAACTTCTCTGATATATCAGTATGATATGATATCACTCCTGACTTAACTTCTCTGATATTACAGTATGATATGATATCACTCCTGACTTAACTTCTCTGGTATTACAGTATGATATGATATCACTCCTGACTTAACTTCTCTGATATTACAGTATGATATGATATCACTCCTGACTTAACTTCTCTGGTATTACAGTATGATATGATATCTACCACTCCTGATTTAACTTCTCTGATATTACAGTATGATATGATATCACTCCTGACTTAACTTCTCTGATATTACAGTATGATATGATATCTATCACTCCTGACTTAACTTCTCTGATATTACAGTATGATATGATATCACTCCTGACTTAACTTCTCTGGTATTACAGTATGATATGATATCACTCCTGACTTAACTTCTCTGATATTACAGTATGATATGATATCACTCTTGACTTAACTTCTCTGATATATCAGTATGATATGATATCTATCACTCCTGACTTAACTTCTCTGATATTACAGTATGATATGATGTCACTCCTGATTTAACTTCTCTGGTATTACAGTATGATATGATATCTATCACTCCTGACTTAACTTCTCTGATATTACAGTATGATATGATACCACTCCTGACTTAACTTCTCTGATATTACAGTATGATATGATATCACTCCTGACTTAACTTCTCTGATATTACAGTATGATATGATATCACTCCTGACTTAACTTCTCTGGTATTACAGTATGATATGATGTCACTCCTGATTTATCTTTTCTGTAAATTCTTGTCTTTGATGGACAATATTTTGAATCCCTGTCATGTCCGTGTCGTTTTCTTTTTACCAGCTGGAGTGAACAACTAGTCGTTTACCCACGGACCTATAAGCAGAATCAGAAGAAGAAACGTAAAGTAGAACCCACTACTTCCCAGGTGATAACTTCTTCTTTTCATAACATTGTAACCAAGATGCCTGGTCACCGGTGGCCTAAATACATGTTTGAAAATATTGCGGAAAAATATGTCAACTACTGTATATGTCAATGATGTGTTATGCCTTTATACATTATGATAATGAAAACATATTGTGTTCATCAGGAGCCCAGCCCAGCAAAGATGGCTGCCACTGAGCCCAGTTTCTCAGTCATGAAAAGTGGTGACCCTCGCCTGTGGCAGGGAGAGCGGCCCAGTGGGGGTCCGGATGTGGCCCCTGTCTGGACTGTGACAGATACTGATCCCCGTGCCTGGACGAGACCCCTGCAGGTGTGGAGGAAAGAAACCAGCCAACACACATCCACACACACTCAGACAGGCTTTCAAGTCTGCCAGACATTTACAGCCATTTCCTGCCATCTAACACTGTCCTAACTTCCTGCAGGTGGTCATGCATACAGGATGAGAAAGTTGGCCTTTAATAGTGGACAGATTCATTACCAGTGTAGTAGTGTTATTGAAAGACTGTAGAAAAGGATGCAGGGCTCATGGTAAACAATCATCTCTAATATATTTCACAGACACAACTAAGATGAATTATGCGAGCAGAGCAGACATTTCTCTTAATAGCGGTCATGTGATGAACGGTAAGTGCACACTAACTATGTGGAGGCAGACTTATTGGTGTGTCTGGGCCTAGGTTATAACAGAGAGCAGGATCAACTCCTGTAGTGCAGACTGTGCCTGTAGGGGACTTCATTGGGCTGATGAAGATGACAGGTTTTACAGATGCTTTTCCATGGCCTGGGAGCAGATGAAAAGGAAAACAAACTGGAGGCATCTCTTTAATGAGCTGTGGTCTGTTAGGTGCAACTTTATAGTGGCACTATGCAGGGGTGTCCCTCAAATGTCTCTATGGTCAAACGTGACATTTCCTTAGATGGGAGACATTATAGTAACTATCTGACCAGATTCCTCATATAACAAGTCTTACAAGTTAGATTTTTCAGAACAGGATTCTCATAAAAATCTTGCCACTGTCCTGCTATTTGTGTTTCGGTCCAAAAGCAATGACCTAAAGTATCCTGCAAAACATAGACCTAACCTGTGCAGTCACAGTCTGAAACAGCCCTCTATTTAATAACTCTCCTCAGGTCATGGGTCCCACTACCTCCCTTCAGCCTCCAGTGACTCCCTGACCTTTGACGGTAGTCTGCGGCTCTCCAATGGCTCCTGTATCGGTAGCTCTGTGAGTTCCCTGGAATCTGTGGCCAGCAAGGGGACTGACTCCAGCAGCGACAGCCAGCGCACAGAGCCTACGCCATACAGAGACCACACACCGGCCAACAAGAACAACATGGCAGAGAGAAGGTGAGAATCATGGAGAAGACATGTTATCAGTTGTGTCTGATATTGGGAGATCTATAATGAACGCAATGTTCTTGGACATTAGTTACAATTTACTGATTTGGTTTTGTATTTGTTGTGCTTTTTATGCTAACAGGCATAAAATGGGTTTGGCATGGGCTAGGACCAAATGTGCTAGCAATTAGCACTAAAGGACAGCAGATGCCTCCCTGTTTCTCTCTGTATAAAATGGTACACACATTACACACAGCCCAACAGCACATCAAAGATCCATATTCTTCCATTAGGGAGGTAACGTTTTTTAAATGTAGCTTATAGAAGCACTCCCAGTTTGTTCCCTAACTAACAGCATATACAGTATTTGGGCTACGTGACGGGAATACCTCCTTGGTCTGTGTATTTCATTCATTGCCTTCTAAGGACAGACAGAATCCTTGCCCTGAATAAGGCCTCGAAATTCCTAAAGGATTGTGTAATTAGATATTTTGAAGGAATTCTATTTCTGAGTTCCTCACAAACTGCCAGTCATCAGAAAGTAGGAGAAATGTCAAGGCAAGACATTACACTGACTGAGGGCCCAGTATTATGTTTGTGCTAACTCATACAGATACATACATGCCTCAACAAGAATTTACCATCCCTGTTATAAGAGGACAGATGCTACACCCACAGTTTATTAAAGATAGTATTCGCTTTTGTGGTCATACTGTATATACAAACGCTCTATTGGATTCTTCTAGGGAATTCCATCTATGTAATATCTGCTATCTTTCTAAACAAAACATGACACTGGAGGTGAGGATGTCACTTGAAAGTCCAATTCAACAGTAGCACTAGATGGATGTAGGTGACATGGATGTCCTCAGTCTAGGCCCAGCTTGGGGGTACAGAATAAGTGGCGGTGACATTATTCAGCTGTCATCCTGAAGTTCTTTCTGCAGGTAGTGATGTCATAGCCCACCTGTGAGGGGCCATGGAGGACACCATGGCTGTTTGTTGAATGACAGGCTTGATTTTCCTGCTTTTCAGCTGCTACAATGAGCCAGGGAAGGATGGGAGGAGTGCTGTGGGAGAGGACCTGGGTCAGGCTGGATCCAGGAAGGGGAGGAGTGAAGCTCGCAGCAACCAGAGAGAGGTATCAGTCACACCGTCACAGTGTTTTTACATTGCAGTCAGTCCTCCCACTCCCGGTAAGGCTTGTCACATTCCTCCACTATAACACCATCACTTGAACCACACCTCATAATCCAAAGAGTAACCGCAGCTTTTAAGAATAGCAACACTTGTTACTCACCAGGAGGGCCCAAGACAGGCATTGCCCTTTCGGCAGACCCCTTTAGGACAGTGTCCAGTGAATAGTGTTTCCACATCTACACATATAGATTGGTATTTTACACACCATTGATGGAGTCTGTCATTGTTAAGGTAAAGTACATGTGTACACCACACATCTGTTCCCGCTAGTTCTCCATTGGACTTGTTTGGACATGACTCATAAGACCAGGCTTTGGAGAGGCAAAGATGTCACGTCAAGCGTTTCGGCTCTGGCCTGATTGCAAGGTGTGTAAGGCTCATGGGCAGGGATGAAGCGCTACTTACATTCCACACTGTCAAGTGTGTGTGTGTCCACACTGTCAGGTGTGTGTGTGTGCCACGTGTGTCCACACTGTCAGGTGTGTGTGTGTGCCACGTGTGTCAATATATGTGTGTTTAGTTCTATACCGAAATGCAGGAGTTTGGCATGGCTAAGTCAATCTTCCCATCAGCCGTGTTGAGGAATGTGTTAGTGTGTGTGAGTAAGACAGGGAGAAGAAGGTGAATAATTCAAGACTGTGTTGTGTTCTCTAACTAAACTGGTTTTAATGCTCTGACGGGGATCCGTCTGCACTTCATGTTGTGTGTTGTAATCTCAGAATGGCATTCCTCTTAGACACATTTTCCATTTACCTAAACATGGATACTATGTAATTAGGGATCTGCCTGTAAGCTGTTGTATCTGTAGGGACCTGTTGTATCTGTAGGGATCTGTTGTATCTGTAGGGACCTGTTGTATCTGTAGGGACCTGTTGTATCTGTAGGGAGTTGTTGTATCTGTAGGGACCTGTTGTATCTGTAGGGATCTGTTGTATCTGTAGGGACCTGTTGTATCTGTAGGGACCTGTTGTATCTGTAGGGAGTTGTTGTATCTGTAGGGACCTGTTGTATCTGTAGGGATCTGTTGTATCTGTAGGGACCTGTTGTATCTGTAGGGACCTGTTGTATCTGTAGGGAGCTGTTGTATCTGTAGGGAGCTGTTGTATCTGTAGGGACCTGTTGTATCTGTAGGGATCTGTTGTATCTGTAGGGACCTGTTGTATCTGTAGGGAGCTGTTGTATCTGTAGGGAGCTGTTGTATCTGTAGGGACCTGTTGTATCTGTAGGGAGCTGTTGTATCTGTAGGGAGCTGTTGTATCTGTAGGGACCTGTTGTATCTGTAGGGAGCCGTTCTATCTGTAGGGAGCTGTTCTATCTGTAGGGAGCTGTTGTATCTGTAGGGAGCTGTTGTATCTGTAGGGAGCTGTTCTATCTGTAGGGAGCTGTTCTATCTGTAGGGAGCTGTTGTATCTGTAGGGAGCTGTTGTATCTGTAGGGAGCTGTTGTATCTGTAGGGACCTGTTGTATCTGTAGGGTGCTGTTGTATCTGTAGGGACCTGTTGTATCTGTAGGGACCTGTTGTATCTGTAGGGTGCTGTTGTATCTGTAGGGACCTGTTGTATCTGTAGGGAGTTGTTGTATCTGTAGTAGGGAGCTGTTATATCTGTAGGGACCTGTTGTATCTGTAGGGAGCTGTTGTATCTGTAGGGTGCTGTTGTATCTGTATCTGTAGGGAGCTGTTGTATCTGTAGGGTGCTGTTGTATCTGTAGGGAGATGTTGTATCTGTAGGGAGATGTTGTATCTGTAGGGAGCTGTTGTATCTGTAGGGACCTGTTTTATCTGTAGGGACCTGTTGTATCTGTAGGGAGCTGTTGTATCTCTAGGGAGCTGTAGGGAGCTGTTGTATCTGTAGTAGGGCCGCGCCCTTAGAGCATGCGCAGACCAGCTGGCTGGTGTGTTTACGGACATATTCAATCAATCCCTATACCAGTCTGCTGTTCCCACATGCTTCAAGAGGGCCACCATTGTTCCTGTTCCCAAGAAAGCTAAGATAACTGAGCTAAACGACTACCGCCCCGTAGCACTCACTTCCGTCATCATGAAGTGCTTTGAGAGACTAGTCAAGGACCATATCACCTCTACCCTACCTGACACCCTAGACCCACTCCAATTTGCTTACCGCCCAAATAGGTCCACAGACGATGCAATCTCAACCACACTGCACACTGCCCTACCTAACCCATCTGGACAAGAGGAATACCTATGTGAGAATGCAGTTCATCGACTACAGCTCGGCATTTAACACCATAGTACCCTCCAAGCTCGTCATCAAGCTCGAGACCCTGGGTCTCGACCCCGCCCTGTGCAACTGGGTACTGGACTTCCTGACGGGCTGCCCCCAGGTGGTGAGGGTAGGCAACAACATCTCCACCCCGCTGATCCTCAACACTGGGGCCCCACAAGGGTGCGTTCTGAGCCCTCTCCTGTACTCCCTGTTCACCCACGACTGCGCGGCCACGCACGCCTCCAACTCAATCATCAAGTTTGCAGACGACACAACAGTGGTAGGCTTGATTACCAACAACGACGAGACGGCCTACAGGGAGGGAGGTGAGGGCCCTGGAGTGTGGTGTCAGGAAAATAACCTCACACTCAACGTCAACAAAACTAAGGGGATGATTGTGGACTTCAGGAAACAGCAGAGGGAACACCCTATCCACATCGATGGAACAGTAGTGGAGAGGGTAGTAAGTTTTAAGTTCCTCGGCATACACATCACAGACAAACTGAATTGGTCCACTCACACAGACAGCATCGTGAAGAAGGTGCAGCAGCGCCTCTTCAACCTCAGGAGGCTGAAGAAATTCGGCTTGTCACCAAAAGCACTCACAACTTCTACAGATGCACAATCGAGAGCATCCTGCGGGCTGTATCACCGCCTGGTACGGCAACTGCTCCGCCCACAACCTAAGGCTCTCCAGAGATTAGTGAGGTCTGCACAACGCATCACCGGGGGGCAAACTACCTGCCCTCCAGGACACCTACACCACCGATGTTACAGGAAGGCCATAAAGATCTCATCAAGGACAACACCCACCCGAGCCACTGCCTGTTCACCCCGCTATCATCCAGAAGGCGAGGTCAGTACAGGTGCAACAAAGCTGGGACCGAGAGACTGAAAAGCAGCTTCTATCTCAAGGCCATCAGACTGTTAAACAGCAACCACTAACATTGAGTGGCTGCTGCCAACACCTGACTCAACTCCAGCCACTTTAATAATGGGAATTGATGGGAAATGATGTAAAATATATCACTAGCCACTTTAAACAATGCTACCTAATATAATGTTTACATACCCTACATTATTCATCTCATATGTATACGTATATACTGTACTCTATATCATCTACTGCATCCTTATGTAATACATGTATCACTAGCCACTTTAACTATGCCACTTTGTTTACATACTCATCACATATGTATATACTGTACTCGATACCATCTACTGTATCTTGCCTATGCTGCTCTGTACCATCACTCATTCATATATCTTTATGTACATATTCTTTATCGACTTACACTGTGTATAAGAAATTAGTTTTGGAATTGTTAGTTAGATTACTTGTTGGTTATTACTGCATTGTCGGAACTAGAAGCACAAGCATTTTGCTACACTCGCATTAACATCTACTAACCATGTGTATGTGACAAATAAAATTTGATTTGATTTGATT